>NW_027053029.1:0-71837 GCF_011386835.1 Chrysemys picta bellii
TCCAGTGGAACCGTGTTTTCCATCAAAAATTGCCAGCTTGTCAAAATCAAATGTTCTGTGGGAACACGTTGATTTGGACAAACCTTCAGACAGATTTCACACGGAAAGCTGCTTGGCTCCCTGCTCACCCGTCTGCCCACCTGCTTGACAACTAATGGGGGGGACTGGGGCTTCCAGGCTGCGGAGAGAAGCCCTGGCTCCCAGATCCCAGGGTCCCCGAAACCCTCTCCCTCGTGGGGATAATGTTCTGGTTACTGCACAGCTCTAGGAGGAGAGGAGGTATCCGATGCCCCACAAGACACCAATCCTGCCTACCAAGATCCTAGTAACTACAACAGCCTGTGAGAACATCCTTACCTTTAGGACACTTTCTCTGCCAGGTGAAAGGGTGTGGGCTCGACCCTTCCTGCCACCAGAGTCCAGCACTGCCGAGAAAGCCAAGTGTGGACTAAACTAAGCCCCCTGGTTAACCCTTTCCCAGAGGAATCCAGAAGTCCATTGATAATTGCAGGCCTCTCTCCCAGCTCACTCCCTCATCCTGAAATAGGGGTCGGTGAGTCCTGGATGAACACCGTTCAGCTGGAACATGCTCCCCCTCCCCGTGCCGAGGACTGCATGAGATGGGTGTAGTGGGCACTAGATGTGAAGCCTAAAGGTATTTAGATGAAGAATCCTTGAGACATTTGTCCCAAGCTGAGCTCAGGAATGAATTGCCTATTTTTAGTATTTCTCACTAACTGAGCGCTTCAAAACCTTTAACAATCAATCCTAACGACTTTTCAAGCATGGGTCCTACAGAAATGTATCGGCAGCACAGAACAGGAAGGAGTTTATCATTTTTTTCTTTCTCACAAACCTATGGCTTCCGAACCATTAAGAGTGCCTCCAAAGGCGTTTCGCAGCATGCTTCCGTGAGAAATTGATCGCTAGATCAGATTAGAAATGAAATTCTCACGTTTCGTCTTTCTCACGAACCGAGTTCTTCCAAACCAGTAGCAGTACAGTAGGCTTTAGAGGTATGATTCCTTGAGAAATTTGTAACCAGAGCAGCTCAGCAATGAATTCCTCATTTTTCGTCTTTCCCACGAACCGATTTCTTCCAAACCATAAGCAAGCAGCCCAATGACTTTTGGATGAGGAGTCTTTGAGAAATTTGTCCTTAGCACGGATCAGTAATAAGTCAGTCATTTTTTTTTCCTCTTTCTCTGGAACTGATGTCTTCCAAACCATTGGCAGTGCATCCTAATTGCTTTCGAAGCATGATTAATTGAGAAATTGGTCCCCAGCAGAGAAGAAGAATTAATTTCTCTTTTTTCGTCTTTCTCACGAACCGATCTCTTAGAAATCATGTCCAGTAATGGCTTTTTGAGCATGAGTCCTTGAAATATTTATACCTAGCGCTGTCAGGAATGAAATTCGCATTTCTCTTCGTTCTCATGACTCGAAGTCTCCGAAACAATCAGCAGGGCATCTTCAGGGCTTTCAGAAGAGGAGTCTTAGGGACATTTGGCCCGAGGACAGATCAGTAACAAAAGTCTCTTTTTCGTCTTTCTCACGAAACGATCACTTGCAAAGCATTAACAGTCTAACGTAATAGCTTGAGAAATGTGGCCCTAGCAGAGCTCAGAAATGAAATTCTTATCTTTCCTCTTGAACATGAACCGTTCTCTTCCAAATCAGTAGCACAACATGACTCCTTGTGACATTTGTCAGTAGCACAGCTCAGGAATGAATTAATATTTTTTCGTATTTCTCATAAACCGATGTCTTCCAAAAAATGCCATTTGCAGTATGATGCTTTGAAACATTGATCTCTAGCACAAATCAGGAATGAAATTTGTTGGCCTTTCTCACGAACCGAGCTCGCTAAACCATTAAAAGTCCATGCTCCTGTCTTCCAGGCGCGGTTTCCTTGAGACATTTGTCCCTAGCACGGATCAATAATTAGCTGAGTTGTTTGTCTTTCTCCCCTACACGTCTCCTTTGTAAATACTAGCAGTGCATTCTAATGACATTTAGATGAAGATTCCAAGAGAAATTTATCAGAGCACAAATCTGGACGGAATTTATCTTGTTTTGTCTTTCCCATAACAGGTCTCTTCCTAAACACTAGCTTTCTAATGGCTTTTAGATGAAGCTGCCTAGAGACCTGTGCCCAAAGCACATGACAGGACTCAATAGTTCTTGTTCCTCTTCACAGGGATGAGAAGCATCACCTGCTCCCCGGTAGCATAGGGGTGGGCACATGCTGAGCGGTCGTACCAGACCTTCTGCTTCCTCTGTGTCCTTGCTAGGTTTCTTCTAGCCAAGCCCATGAGCTCCACGAGCTTTTCCCAGTAAATCAGTACATACTCCATCATTGATGATCCCCCTGGAGAGGTCTACCCCTCCCACTCATCCCTCATGAAGTTTAGGGGTCCCCTCGCTCTCCTGCCATACAGCCAACCCGAACTGGGAAAAGCTTGTGCATTCCTGGCGCACTACCCTCTTTGCGAACAGCAGGTGGGGTAAATAACTTGTCCCAGTCCTACGGGTACTGGACCATAATGGTTATCAGCAGCATCTTTAGGGTTCCATTCAACCTCTTCACCTGTTTTTCGTGAATCGAGCTCTCCGCAACCATTAGCAGTGCATCTTAATGGCTTTTACACAAAGATTCCTAGAGTAATTTGTTAATAGCACAACTCAGAAATGAAATTTGTTGGCCTTTCGCACGAACCGAGCTCACTAAACCATTAAAAGTCCATCCTCCTGTCTTCCAGGCGCGGTTTCCTTGAGACATTTGTCCCTAGCACGGATCAATAATTAGCTGAGTTGTTTGTCTTTCTCCCCTACACGTCTCTTTGTAAATACTAGCAGTGCATTCTAATGACATTTATATGAAGATTCCAAGAGAAATTTGTCATAGCACAAATCTGGACGGAATTTATCTTGTTTTGTCTTTCTAATAACAGGTCTCTTGCTAAACACTAGCTTTCTAATGGCTTTTAGATGAAGCTGCCTAGAGACCTGTGCCCCGAGCACATCACAGGACTCAATAGTTCTTGTTCTCTTCACAGGGATGAGAAGCATCACCTGCTCCCCGGTAGCATAGGGGTGGGCACATGCTGAGCGGTCGTACCAGACCTTCTGCTTCCTCTGTGTCCTTGCTAGGTTTCTTCTAGCCAAGCCCATGAGCTCCACGAGCTTTTCCCAGTAAATCAGTACATACTCCACTATTGATGATCCCCCTGGAGAGGTCTACCCCTCCCACTCATCCCTCATGAAGTCTAGGGGTCCCCTCGCTCTCCTCCCATACAGCAACCCGAACGGGGTGGTGTATACCTCGCGCACTACCCTCTTTGCGAACAGCAGGTGGGGTAAATAACTTGTCCCAGTCCTACGGGTACTGGACCATAATGGTTATCAGCAGCATCTTTAGGGTTCCATTCAACCTCTTCACCTGTTTCGCGTGAATCGAGCGCTCCGCAACCATTAGCAGTGCATCTTAATGGCTTTTACACAAAGATTCCTAGAGTAATTTGTTAATAGCACAACTCAGGAATGAAGACTCTCATTTTAAGTGTTTCTCCTTTAATGATGACTTCCAAACCACTAGCCGTTCATCCTAATGGCTTTTCAAGGATCATTCCTTGAGCATCATCTCCTTAGCACAGTCAGCAAGGAAATTCTCATTTGTCGTCTCTCACGATGCGATCTTATCCAAATCAGGAGCAGTACACACTAGTGACTTTTCAAGCATGACTCCTTGTGAAATTTTTCACTAGCACAGCACAGGAATGAAATTCTCTTTCTTCACCTTTCGACCTCTTCCAAACCACTAGCTGTGCAGCCTAAAGGTATTTAGATGAAGAATCCTTGAGACACGTGTCCCAAAGCCAGCTCAGGAATGAATTGCCTATTTTTAGTATTTCTCACCAACTGAGCGCTTCAAAACCCTTAACAATCAATCCTAACGACTTTTCAAGCATGCGTCCTTGAGAAATGTATCTACAGCACAGAATAGGAATGAAATTATCATTTTTTACTTTCTCATAAACCTATGGCTTCCGAACCATTAAGAGTGCGTCCAAATGCATTTCGCAGCATGCTTCCTTGAGAAATGGATCTCTAGCACAGATAAGGAATGAAAGTCTCTTTTGTCACCTTTCTCACCAGCCGACCACTTCGAAACCACTAGCTGTGAAGCCTAAAGGCATTTAGATGAAAACTCCTTGAGACATGTGTCCCAAGCACAGCTCAGGAATGAATTTCGTATTTTTAGTATTTCTCACCAACTGAGCGCTTCAAAAACCATTAACAATCAATTCTAACGACTTTTCAAGCACGAGTCCTTGAGAAATGTATCCGTAAGCACAGACAAGGAATGAATTTGTCATTTTTCTTCTTTCTCATAAACCTATGGCTTCCGAACCATTAAGAGTGCCTCCAAAGGCGTTTCGCAGCATGCTTCCTTGAGAAATTGTTCGCTAGCTCAGATTAGGAATGAAAGGCTCACGTTTCGTCTTTCTCCCGAACCGAGTTCTTCCAAACCAGTAGCAGTACAGTAGGCTTTAGAAGTATGATTCCTTGAGAAATTTGTAACCAGAGCAGCTCAGCAATGAATTCCTCATTTTTCCTCTTTCCCACGAACCGATTTCTTCCAAACCATAAGCAAGCAGCCCAATGACTTTTGGACGAGGAGTCTTTGAGAAATTTGTCCTTAGCACGGGATCAGTAATAAGTCAGTCATTTTTTTTCTCTTTCTCTGGAACTGATGTCTTCCAAACCATTGGCAGTGCATCCTAATTGCTTTCGAAGCATGATTAATTGAGAAATTGGTCCCCAGCAGAGAAGAAGAATTAATTTCTCTTTTTCGTCTTTCTCACGAACCGATCTCTTAGAAATCATGTCCAGTAATGGCTTTTTGAGCATGAGTCCTTGAAATATTTATACCTAGCGCTGTCAGGAATGAAATTCGCATTTCTCTTCGTTCTCATGACTCGAAGTCTCCGAAACAATCAGCAGGGCATCTTCAGGGCTTTCAGAAGAGGAGTCTTAGGGACATTTGGCCCTAGGACAGATCAGGAACAAAAGTCTCTTTTTCGTCTTTCTCACGAAACGATCACTTGCAAAGTATTAACAGTGTAAAGTAATAGCTTGAGAAATTTGGCCCTAGCAGAGCTCAGAAATGAAATTCTAATCTTTCCTCTTGAACATGAACCGTTCTCTTCCAAATCAGTAGCACAACATGACTCCTTGTGACATTTGTCAGTAGCACAGCTCAGGAATGAATTAATAATTTTTCGTCTTTCGCATAAACCGATGTCTTCCAAAAAATGCCATTTGCAATATGATGCTTTGAAACATTGATCTCTAGCACAAATCAGGAATGAAATTTGTTGGCCTTTCTCACGAACCGAGCTCGCTAAACCATTAAAAGTCCATGCTCCTGTCTTCCAGGCGCGGTTTCCTTGAGACATTTGTCCCTAGCACGGATCAATAATTAGCTGAGTTGTTTGTCTTTCTCCCCTACACGTCTCTTTGTAAATACTAGCAGTGCATTCTAATGACATTTAGATGAAGATTCCAAGAGAAATTTATCAGAGCACAAATCTGGACGGAATTTATCTTGTTTTGTCTTTCCAATAACAGGACTCTTCCTAAACACTAGCTTTCTAATGGCTTTTAGATGAAGCTGTCTAGAGGCCTGTGCCCCAAGCACATCACAGGACTCAATAGTTCTTGTTCCTCTTCACAGGGATGAGAAGCATCACCTGCTCCCCGGTAGCATAGGGTTGGGCACATGCTGAGCGGTCGTACAGGACCTTCTGCTTCCTCTGTGTCCTTGCTAGGTTTCTTCTAGCCAAGCCCATGAGCTCCACGAGCTTTTCCCAGTAAATCAGTACATACTCCACTATTGATGATCCCCCTGGAGAGGTCTACCCCTCCCACTCATCCCTCATGAAGTCTAGGGGTCCCCTCGCTCTCCTCCCATACAGCAACCCGAACGGGGAAAAGCTTGTGCATTCCTGGCGCACTACCCTCTTTGCGAACAGCAGGTGGGGTAAATAACTTGTCCCAGTCCTACGGGTACTGGACCATAATGGTTATCAGCAGCATCTTTAGGGTTCCATTCAACCTCTTCACCTGTTTCGCGTGAATCGAGCGCTCCGCAACCATTAGCAGTGCATCTTAATGGCTTTTACACAAAGATTCCTAGAGTAATTTGTTAATAGCACAACTCAGGAATGAAGACTCTCATTTTAAGTGTTTCTCCTTTAATGATGACTTCCAAACCACTAGCCGTTCATCCTAATGGCTTTTCAAGGATCATTCCCTGAGCATCATCTCCTTAGCACAGTCAGCAAGGAAATTCTCATTTGTCGTCTCTCACGATGCGATCTTATCCAAATAAGGAGCAGTACACACTAGTGACTTTTCAAGCATGACTCCTTGTGAAATTTTTCACTAGCAAAGCACAGGAATGAAATTCTCTTTCTTCACCTTTCGACCTCTTCCAAACCACTAGCTGTGCAGCCTAAAGGTATTTAGATGAAGAATCCTTGAGACACGTGTCCCAAAGCCAGCTCAGGAATGAATTGCCTATTTTTAGTATTTCTCACCAACTGAGCGCTTCAAAACCCTTAACAATCAATCCTAACGACTTTTCAAGCATGCGTCCTTGAGAAATGTATCTACAGCACAGAATACGAATGAAATTATCATTTTTTTTCTTTCTCATACACCTATGGCTTCCGAACCATTAAGAGTGCATCCAAATGCATTTCGCAGCATGCTTCCTTGAGAAATGGATCTCTAGCACAGATGAGGAATGAAAGTCTCTTTTGTCACCTTTCTCACCAGCCGACCACTTCGAAACCACTAACTGTGAAGCCTAAAGGCATTTAGATGAAAACTCCTTGAGACATGTGTCCCAAGCACAGCTCAGGAATGAATTTCCTATTTTTAGTATTTCTCACCAACTGAGCGCTTCAAAAACCATTAACAATCAATTCTAACGACTTTTCAAGCACGAGTCCTTGAGAAATGTATCCGTAAGCACAGACAAGGAATGAATTTGTCATTTTTCTTCTTTCTCATAAACCTATGGCTTCCGAACCATTAAGAGTGCCTCCAAAGGCGTTTCGCAGCATGCTTCCTTGAGAAATTGATCGCTAGCTCAGATTAGGAATGAAAGGCTCACGTTTCGGCTTTCTCCCGAACCGAGTTCTTCCAAACCAGTAGCAGTACAGTAGGCTTTAGAGGTATGATTCCTTGAGAAATTTGTAACCAGAGCAGCTCAGCAATGAATTCCTCATTTTTCGTCTTTCCCACGAACCGATTTCTTCCAAACCATAAGCAAGCAGCCCAATGACTTTTGGATGAGGAGTCTTTGAGAAATTTGTCCTTAGCACGGATCAGTAATAAATCAGTCATTTTTTTTCTCTTTCTCTGGAACTGATGTCTTCCAAACCATTGGCAGTGCATCCTAATTGCTTACGAAGCTTGATTAATTGAGAAATTGGTCCCCAGCAGAGAAGAAGAATTAATTTCTCTTTTTCGTCTTTCTCACGAACCGATCTCTTAGAAATCATGTCCAGTAATGGCTTTTTGAGCATGAGTCCTTGAAATATTTATACCTAGCGCTGTCAGGAATGAAATTCGCATTTCTCTTCGTTCTCATGACTCGAAGTCTCCGAAACAATCAGCAGGGCATCTTCAGGGCTTTCAGAAGAGGAGTCTTAGGGACATTTGGCCCGAGGACAGATCAGTAACAAAAGTCTCTTTTTCGTCTTTCTCACGAAACGATCACTTGCAAAGCATTAACAGTCTAACGTAATAGCTTGAGAAATGTGGCCCTAGCAGAGCTCAGAAATGAAATTCTTATCTTTCCTCTTGAACATGAACCGTTCTCTTCCAAATCAGTAGCACAACATGACTCCTTGTGACATTTGTCAGTAGCACAGCTCAGGAATGAATTAATAATTTTTCGTATTTCTCATAAACCGATGTCTTCCAAAAAATGCCATTTGCAGTATGATGCTTTGAAACATTGATCTCTGCAGATGTCTGTGTTTTTCCAGGGCCAGATGCTGCTACCTGGTCACTGGAAGGGCCCGTGTGAGCTCTGACCAAAGATGAGGGAAGACGCCCAGCCTGGCTAGACAGATTCCTTCGTGGCATGGCTGGGGACAGAAGCCTGCAGCCAAAGCTCACACTGCTGGAAACAACCTGCAGAGGCCTTTCATCTCCCCAGGGTCAGACGTCACCACTAGGAGAATGTGAGCGCCGGAGCACTGGGGGAGGTGGCCTGAGATAGCATCCCAGGGCACAACCACCTGTGTCAAGTCCATTCTGATTCCACGCTCAGCAAACATGCAGGGAGCTATGCGGTCAGGAGAGGCGCTGGTCAGAATTTTCCAGTGGAACCGTTTTTCCATCAAAAATTGCCAGCTTGTCAAAATCCAAATGTTCTGTGGGAACACGTTGATTTGGACAAACCTTCAGACAGATTTCACACGGAAAGCTGCTTGGCTCCCTGCCAGCTCACCCGTCTGCCCACCTGCTTGACAAGCTAATGGGGGGGACTGGGCTTCCAGGCTGCGGAGAGAAGCCCTGGCTCCCAAGATCCCAGGGTCCCCGAAACCCTCTCCTCGTGGGGATAATGTTCTGGTTACTGCACAGCTCTAGGAGGAGAGGAGGTATCCGATGCCCCACAAGCCACCAATCCTGCCTACCAAGATCCTAGTAACTACAACAGCCTGTGAGAACATCCTTACCTTTAGGACACTTTCTCTGCCAGGTGAAAGGGTGTGGGCTCGACCCCTTCCTGCCACCAGAGTCCAGCACTGCCGAGAAAGCCAAGTGTGGACTAAACTAAGCCCCTGGTTAACCCTTTCCCAGAGGAATCCAGAAGCCATTGATAATTGCAGGCCTCTCTCCCAGCTCACTCCCTCATCCTGAAATAGGGGTCGGTGAGTCCTGGATGAACACCGTTCAGCTGGGAACATGCTCCCCCTCCCCGTGCCGAGGACTGCATGAGATGGGTGTAGTGGGCACTAGATGTGAAGCCTAAAGGTATTTAGATGAAGAATCCTTGAGACATTTGTCCCAAGCTGAGCTCAGGAATGAATTGCCTATTTTTAGTATTTCTCACTAACTGAGCGCTTCAAAACCTTTAACAATCAATCCTAACGACTTTTCAAGCATGGGTCCTACAGAAATGTATCGGCAGCACAGAACAGGAAGGAGTTTATCATTTTTTTTCTTTCTCACAAACCTATGGCTTCCGAACCATTAAGAGTGCCTCCAAAGGCGTTTCGCAGCATGCTTCCGTGAGAAATTGATCGCTAGATCAGATTAGAAATGAAATTCTCACGTTTCGTCTTTCTCACGAACCGAGTTCTTCCAAACCAGTAGCAGTACAGTAGGCTTTAGAGGTATGATTCCTTGAGAAATTTGTAACCAGAGCAGCTCAGCAATGAATTCCTCATTTTTCGTCTTTCCCACGAACCGATTTCTTCCAAACCATAAGCAAGCAGCCCAATGACTTTTGGATGAGGAGTCTTTGAGAAATTTGTCCTTAGCACGGATCAGTAATAAGTCAGTCATTTTTTTTTCCTCTTTCTCTGGAACTGATGTCTTCCAAACCATTGGCAGTGCATCCTAATTGCTTTCGAAGCATGATTAATTGAGAAATTGGTCCCCAGCAGAGAAGAAGAATTAATTTCTCTTTTTCGTCTTTCTCACGAACCGATCTCTTAGAAATCATGTCCAGTAATGGCTTTTTGAGCATGAGTCCTTGAAATATTTATACCTAGCGCTGTCAGGAATGAAATTCGCATTTCTCTTCGTTCTCATGACTCGAAGTCTCCGAAACAATCAGCAGGGCATCTTCAGGGCTTTCAGAAGAGGAGTCTTAGGGACATTTGGCCCGAGGACAGATCAGTAACAAAAGTCTCTTTTTCGTCTTTCTCACGAAACGATCACTTGCAAAGCATTAACAGTCTAACGTAATAGCTTGAGAAATGTGGCCCTAGCAGAGCTCAGAAATGAAATTCTTATCTTTCCTCTTGAACATGAACCGTTCTCTTCCAAATCAGTAGCACAACATGACTCCTTGTGACATTTGTCAGTAGCACAGCTCAGGAATGAATTAATATTTTTTCGTATTTCTCATAAACCGATGTCTTCCAAAAAATGCCATTTGCAGTATGATGCTTTGAAACATTGATCTCTAGCACAAATCAGGAATGAAATTTGTTGGCCTTTCTCACGAACCGAGCTCGCTAAACCATTAAAAGTCCATGCTCCTGTCTTCCAGGCGCGGTTTCCTTGAGACATTTGTCCCTAGCACGGATCAATAATTAGCTGAGTTGTTTGTCTTTCTCCCCTACACGTCTCTTTGTAAATACTAGCAGTGCATTCTAATGACATTTAGATGAAGATTCCAAGAGAAATTTATCAGAGCACAAATCTGGACGGAATTTATCTTGTTTTGTCTTTCCCATAACAGGTCTCTTCCTAAACACTAGCTTTCTAATGGCTTTTAGATGAAGCTGCCTAGAGACCTGTGCCCAAAGCACATGACAGGACTCAATAGTTCTTGTTCCTCTTCACAGGGATGAGAAGCATCACCTGCTCCCCGGTAGCATAGGGTTGGGCACATGCTGAGCGGTCGTACCAGACCTTCTGCTTCCTCTGTGTCCTTGCTAGGTTTCTTCTAGCCAAGCCCATGAGCTCCACGAGCTTTTCCCAGTAAATCAGTACATACTCCATCATTGATGATCCCCCTGGAGAGGTCTACCCCTCCCACTCATCCCTCATGTAGTTTAGGGGTCCCCTCGCTCTCCTGCCATACAGCAACCCGAACTGGGAAAAGCTTGTGCATTCCTGGCGCACTACCCTCTTTGCGAACAGCAGGTGGGGTAAATAACTTGTCCCAGTCCTACGGGTACTGGACCATAATGGTTATCAGCAGCATCTTTAGGGTTCCATTCAACCTCTTCACCTGTTTTTCGTGAATCGAGCTCTCCGCAACCATTAGCAGTGCATCTTAATGGCTTTTACACAAAGATTCCTAGAGTAATTTGTTAATAGCACAACTCAGAAATGAAATTTGTTGGCCTTTCGCACGAACCGAGCTCACTAAACCATTAAAAGTCCATCCTCCTGTCTTCTAGGCGCGGTTTCCTTGAGACATTTGTCCCTAGCACGGATCAATAATTAGCTGAGTTGTTTGTCTTTCTCCCCTACACGTCTCTTTGTAAATACTAGCAGTGCATTCTAATGACATTTATATGAAGATTCCAAGAGAAATTTGTCATAGCACAAATCTGGACGGAATTTATCTTGTTTTGTCTTTCTAATAACAGGTCTCTTGCTAAACACTAGCTTTCTAATGGCTTTTAGATGAAGCTGCCTAGAGACCTGTGCCCCGAGCACATCACAGGACTCAATAGTTCTTGTTCCTCTTCACAGGGATGAGAAGCATCACCTGCTCCCCGGTAGCATAGGGGTGGGCACATGCTGAGCGGTCGTACCAGACCTTCTGCTTCCTCTGTGTCCTTGCTAGGTTTCTTCTAGCCAAGCCCATGAGCTCCACGAGCTTTTCCCAGTAAATCAGTACATACTCCACTATTGATGATCCCCCTGGAGAGGTCTACCCCTCCCACTCATCCCTCATGAAGTCTAGGGGTCCCCTCGCTCTCCTCCCATACAGCAACCCGA
Organism: Chrysemys picta bellii; assembly: GCF_011386835.1. Classification (NCBI taxonomy): domain Eukaryota; kingdom Metazoa; phylum Chordata; order Testudines; family Emydidae; genus Chrysemys; species Chrysemys picta. Next base: position 11,713 of record NW_027053029.1, read on the forward strand.
ACGGGGTGGTGTATACCTCGCGCACTACCCTCTTTGCGAACAGCAGGTGGGGTAAATAACTTGTCCCAGTCCTACGGGTACTGGACCATAATGGTTATCAGCAGCATCTTTAGGGTTCCATTCAACCTCTTCACCTGTTTCGCGTGAATCGAGCGCTCCGCAACCATTAGCAGTGCATCTTAATGGCTTTTACACAAAGATTCCTAGAGTAATTTGTTAATAGCACAACTCAGGAATGAAGACTCTCATTTTAAGTGTTTCTCCTTTAATGATGACTTCCAAACCACTAGCCGTTCATCCTAATGGCTTTTCAAGGATCATTCCTTGAGCATCATCTCCTTAGCACAGTCAGCAAGGAAATTCTCATTTGTCGTCTCTCACGATGCGATCTTATCCAAATCAGGAGCAGTACACACTAGTGACTTTTCAAGCATGACTCCTTGTGAAATTTTTCACTAGCACAGCACAGGAATGAAATTCTCTTTCTTCACCTTTCGACCTCTTCCAAACCACTAGCTGTGCAGCCTAAAGGTATTTAGATGAAGAATCCTTGAGACACGTGTCCCAAAGCCAGCTCAGGAATGAATTGCCTATTTTTAGTATTTCTCACCAACTGAGCGCTTCAAAACCCTTAACAATCAATCCTAACGACTTTTCAAGCATGCGTCCTTGAGAAATGTATCTACAGCACAGAATAGGAATGAAATTATCATTTTTTACTTTCTCATAAACCTATGGCTTCCGAAACATTAAGAGTGCGTCCAAATGCATTTCGCAGCATGCTTCCTTGAGAAATGGATCTCTAGCACAGATAAGGAATGAAAGTCTCTTTTGTCACCTTTCTCACCAGCCGACCACTTCGAAACCACTAGCTGTGAAGCCTAAAGGCATTTAGATGAAAACTCCTTGAGACATGTGTCCCAAGCACAGTTCAGGAATGAATTTCGTATTTTTAGTATTTCTCACCAACTGAGCGCTTCAAAAACCATTAACAATCAATTCTAACGACTTTTCAAGCACGAGTCCTTGAGAAATGTATCCGTAAGCACAGACAAGGAATGAATTTGTCATTTTTCTTCTTTCTCATAAACCTATGGCTTCCGAACCATTAAGAGTGCCTCCAAAGGCGTTTCGCAGCATGCTTCCTTGAGAAATTGTTCGCTAGCTCAGATTAGGAATGAAAGGCTCACGTTTCGTCTTTCTCCCGAACCGAGTTCTTCCAAACCAGTAGCAGTACAGTAGGCTTTAGAAGTATGATTCCTTGAGAAATTTGTAACCAGAGCAGCTCAGCAATGAATTCCTCATTTTTCCTCTTTCCCACGAACCGATTTCTTCCAAACCATAAGCAAGCAGCCCAATGACTTTTGGACGAGGAGTCTTTGAGAAATTTGTCCTTAGCACGGATCAGTAATAAGTCAGTCATTTTTTTTTCTCTTTCTCTGGAACTGATGTCTTCCAAACCATTGGCAGTGCATCCTAATTGCTTTCGAAGCATGATTAATTGAGAAATTGGTCCCCAGCAGAGAAGAAGAATTAATTTCTCTTTTTCGTCTTTCTCACGAACCGATCTCTTAGAAATCATGTCCAGTAATGGCTTTTTGAGCATGAGTCCTTGAAATATTTATACCTAGCGCTGTCAGGAATGAAATTCGCATTTCTCTTCGTTCTCATGACTCGAAGTCTCCGAAACAATCAGCAGGGCATCTTCAGGGCTTTCAGAAGAGGAGTCTTAGGGACATTTGGCCCTAGGACAGATCAGGAACAAAAGTCTCTTTTTCGTCTTTCTCACGAAACGATCACTTGCAAAGTATTAACAGTGTAAAGTAATAGCTTGAGAAATTTGGCCCTAGCAGAGCTCAGAAATGAAATTCTAATCTTTCCTCTTGAACATGAACCGTTCTCTTCCAAATCAGTAGCACAACATGACTCCTTGTGACATTTGTCAGTAGCACAGCTCAGGAATGAATTAATAATTTTTCGTATTTCTCATAAACCGATGTCTTCCAAAAAATGCCATTTGCAATATGATGCTTTGAAACATTGATCTCTAGCACAAATCAGGAATGAAATTTGTTGGCCTTTCTCACGAACCGAGCTCGCTAAACCATTAAAAGTCCATGCTCCTGTCTTCCAGGCGCGGTTTCCTTGAGACATTTGTCCCTAGCACGGATCAATAATTAGCTGAGTTGTTTGTCTTTCTCCCCTACACGTCTCTTTGTAAATACTAGCAGTGCATTCTAATGACATTTAGATGAAGATTCCAAGAGAAATTTATCAGAGCACAAATCTGGACGGAATTTATCTTGTTTTGTCTTTCCAATAACAGGACTCTTCCTAAACACTAGCTTTCTAATGGCTTTTAGATGAAGCTGTCTAGAGGCCTGTGCCCCAAGCACATCACAGGACTCAATAGTTCTTGTTCCTCTTCACAGGGATGAGAAGCATCACCTGCTCCCCGGTAGCATAGGGGTGGGCACATGCTGAGCGGTCGTACCAGACCTTCTGCTTCCTCTGTGTCCTTGCTAGGTTTCTTCTAGCCAAGCCCATGAGCTCCACGAGCTTTTCCCAGTAAATCAGTACATACTCCATCATTGATGATCCCCCTGGAGAGGTCTACCCCTCCCACTCATCCCTCATGAAGTTTAGGGGTCCCCTCGCTCTCCTGCCATACAGCAACTCGAACTGGGAAAAGCTTGTGCATTCCTGGCGCACTACCCTCTTTGCGAACAGCAGGTGGGGTAAATAACTTGTCCCAGTCCTACGGGTACTGGACCATAATGGTTATCAGCAGCATCTTTAGGGTTCCATTCAACCTCTTCACCTGTTTTTCGTGAATCGAGCTCTCCGCAACCATTAGCAGTGCATCTTAATGGCTTTTACACAAAGATTCCTAGAGTAATTTGTTAATAGCACAACTCAGAAATGAAATTTGTTGGCCTTTCGCACGAACCGAGCTCACTAAACCATTAAAAGTCCATCCTCCTGTCTTCCAGGCGCGGTTTCCTTGAGACATTTGTCCCTAGCACGGATCAATAATTAGCTGAGTTGTTTGTCTTTCTCCCCTACACGTCTCTTTGTAAATACTAGCAGTGCATTCTAATGACATTTAGATGAAGATTCCAAGAGAAATTTGTCATAGCACAAATCTGGACGGAATTTATCTTGTTTTGTCTTTCTAATAACAGGTCTCTTGCTAAACACTAGCTTTCTAATGGCTTTTAGATGAAGCTGCCTAGAGACCTGTGCCCCGAGCACATCACAGGACTCAATAGTTCTTGTTCCTCTTCACAGGGATGAGAAGCATCACCTGCTCCCCGGTAGCATAGGGGTGGGCACATGCTGAGCGGTCGTACCAGACCTTCTGCTTCCTCTGTGTCCTTGCTAGGTTTCTTCTAGCCAAGCCCATGAGCTCCACGAGCTTTTCCCAGTAAATCAGTACATACTCCACTATTGATGATCCCCCTGGAGAGGTCTACCCCTCCCACTCATCCCTCATGAAGTCTAGGGGTCCCCTCGCTCTCCTCCCATACAGCAACCCGAACGGGGTGGTGTATACCTCGCGCACTACCCTCTTTGCGAACAGCAGGTGGGGTAAATAACTTGTCCCAGTCCTACGGGTACTGGACCATAATGGTTATCAGCAGCATCTTTAGGGTTCCATTCAACCTCTTCACCTGTTTCGCGTGAATCGAGCTCTCCGCAACCATTAGCAGTGCATCTTAATGGCTTTTACACAAAGATTCCTAGAGTAATTTGTTAATAGCACAACTCAGGAATGAAGACTCTCATTTTAAGTGTTTCTCCTTTAATGATGACTTCCAAACCACTAGCCGTTCATCCTAATGGCTTTTCAAGGATCATTCCTTGAGCATCATCTCCTTAGCACAGTCAGCAAGGAAATTCTCATTTGTCGTCTCTCACGATGCGATCTTATCCAAATCAGGAGCAGTACACACTAGTGACTTTTCAAGCATGACTCCTTGTGAAATTTTTCACTAGCACAGCACAGGAATGAAATTCTCTTTCTTCACCTTTCGACCTCTTCCAAACCACTAGCTGTGCAGCCTAAAGGTATTTAGATGAAGAATCCTTGAGACACGTGTCCCAAAGCCAGCTCAGGAATGAATTGCCTATTTTTAGTATTTCTCACCAACTGAGCGCTTCAAAACCCTTAACAATCAATCCTAACGACTTTTCAAGCATGCGTCCTTGAGAAATGTATCTACAGCACAGAATAGGAATGAAATTATCATTTTTTACTTTCTCATAAACCTATGGCTTCCGAAACATTAAGAGTGCGTCCAAATGCATTTCGCAGCATGCTTCCTTGAGAAATGGATCTCTAGCACAGATAAGGAATGAAAGTCTCTTTTGTCACCTTTCTCACCAGCCGACCACTTCGAAACCACTAGCTGTGAAGCCTAAAGGCATTTAGATGAAAACTCCTTGAGACATGTGTCCCAAGCACAGCTCAGGAATGAATTTCGTATTTTTAGTATTTCTCACCAACTGAGCGCTTCAAAAACCATTAACAATCAATTCTAACGACTTTTCAAGCACGAGTCCTTGAGAAATGTATCCGTAAGCACAGACAAGGAATGAATTTGTCATTTTTCTTCTTTCTCATAAACCTATGGCTTCCGAACCATTAAGAGTGCCTCCAAAGGCGTTTCGCAGCATGCTTCCTTGAGAAATTGTTCGCTAGCTCAGATTAGGAATGAAAGGCTCACGTTTCGTCTTTCTCCCGAACCGAGTTCTTCCAAACCAGTAGCAGTACAGTAGGCTTTAGAAGTATGATTCCTTGAGAAATTTGTAACCAGAGCAGCTCAGCAATGAATTCCTCATTTTTCCTCTTTCCCACGAACCGATTTCTTCCAAACCATAAGCAAGCAGCCCAATGACTTTTGGACGAGGAGTCTTTGAGAAATTTGTCCTTAGCACGGATCAGTAATAAGTCAGTCATTTTTTTTTCTCTTTCTCTGGAACTGATGTCTTCCAAACCATTGGCAGTGCATCCTAATTGCTTTCGAAGCATGATTAATTGAGAAATTGGTCCCCAGCAGAGAAGAAGAATTAATTTCTCTTTTTCGTCTTTCTCACGAACCGATCTCTTAGAAATCATGTCCAGTAATGGCTTTTTGAGCATGAGTCCTTGAAATATTTATACCTAGCGCTGTCAGGAATGAAATTCGCATTTCTCTTCGTTCTCATGACTCGAAGTCTCCGAAACAATCAGCAGGGCATCTTCAGGGCTTTCAGAAGAGGAGTCTTAGGGACATTTGGCCCTAGGACAGATCAGGAACAAAAGTCTCTTTTTCGTCTTTCTCACGAAACGATCACTTGCAAAGTATTAACAGTGTAAAGTAATAGCTTGAGAAATTTGGCCCTAGCAGAGCTCAGAAATGAAATTCTAATCTTTCCTCTTGAACATGAACCGTTCTCTTCCAAATCAGTAGCACAACATGACTCCTTGTGACATTTGTCAGTAACACAGCTCAGGAATGAATTAATAATTTTTCGTCTTTCGCATAAACCGATGTCTTCCAAAAAATGCCATTTGCAATATGATGCTTTGAAACATTGATCTCTAGCACAAATCAGGAATGAAATTTGTTGGCCTTTCTCACGAACCGAGCTCGCTAAACCATTAAAAGTCCATGCTCCTGTCTTCCAGGCGCGGTTTCCTTGAGACATTTGTCTCTAGCACGGATCAATAATTAGCTGAGCTGTTTGTCTTTCTCCCCTACACGTCTCTTTGTAAATACTAGCAGTGCATTCTAATGACATTTAGATGAAGATTCCAAGAGAAATTTATCAGAGCACAAATCTGGACGGAATTTATCTTGTTTTGTCTTTCCAATAACAGGACTCTTCCTAAACACTAGCTTTCTAATGGCTTTTAGATGAAGCTGTCTAGAGGCCTGTGCCCCAAGCACATCACAGGACTCAATAGTTCTTGTTCCTCTTCACAGGGATGAGAAGCATCACCTGCTCCCCGGTAGCATAGGGTTGGGCACATGCTGAGCGGTCGTACAGGACCTTCTGCTTCCTCTGTGTCCTTGCTAGGTTTCTTCTAGCCAAGCCCATGAGCTCCACGAGCTTTTCCCAGTAAATCAGTACATACTCCACTATTGATGATCCCCCTGGAGAGGTCTACCCCTCCCACTCATCCCTCATGAAGTCTAGGGGTCCCCTCGCTCTCCTCCCATACAGCAACCCGAACGGGGAAAAGCTTGTGCATTCCTGGCGCACTACCCTCTTTGCGAACAGCAGGTGGGGTAAATAACTTGTCCCAGTCCTACGGGTACTGGACCATAATGGTTATCAGCAGCATCTTTAGGGTTCCATTCAACCTCTTCACCTGTTTTTCGTGAATCGAGCTCTCCGCAACCATTAGCAGTGCATCTTAATGGCTTTTACACAAAGATTCCTAGAGTAATTTGTTAATAGCACAACTCAGAAATGAAATTTGTTGGCCTTTCGCACGAACCGAGCTCACTAAACCATTAAAAGTCCATCCTCCTGTCTTCCAGGCGCGGTTTCCTTGAGACATTTGTCCCTAGCACGGATCAATAATTAGCTGAGTTGTTTGTCTTTCTCCCCTACACGTCTCTTTGTAAATACTAGCAGTGCATTCTAATGACATTTAGATGAAGATTCCAAGAGAAATTTGTCATAGCACAAATCTGGACGGAATTTATCTTGTTTTGTCTTTCCAATAACAGGACTCTTCCTAAACACTAGCTTTCTAATGGCTTTTAGATGAAGCTGTCTAGAGGCCTGTGCCCCAAGCACATCACAGGACTCAATAGTTCTTGTTCCTCTTCACAGGGATGAGAAGCATCACCTGCTCCCCGGTAGCATAGGGTTGGGCACATGCTGAGCGGTCGTACAGGACCTTCTGCTTCCTCTGTGTCCTTGCTAGGTTTCTTCTAGCCAAGCCCATGAGCTCCACGAGCTTTTCCCAGTAAATCAGTACATACTCCACTATTGATGATCCCCCTGGAGAGGTCTACCCCTCCCACTCATCCCTCATGAAGTCTAGGGGTCCCCTCGCTCTCCTCCCATACAGCAACCCGAACGGGGAAAAGCTTGTGCATTCCTGGCGCACTACCCTCTTTGCGAACAGCAGGTGGGGTAAATAACTTGTCCCAGTCCTACGGGTACTGGACCATAATGGTTATCAGCAGCATCTTTAGGGTTCCATTCAACCTCTTCACCTGTTTCGCGTGAATCGAGCGCTCCGCAACCATTAGCAGTGCATCTTAATGGCTTTTACACAAAGATTCCTAGAGTAATTTGTTAATAGCACAACTCAGGAATGAAGACTCTCATTTTAAGTGTTTCTCCTTTAATGATGACTTCCAAACCACTAGCCGTTCATCCTAATGGCTTTTCAAGGATCATTCCCTGAGCATCATCTCCTTAGCACAGTCAGCAAGGAAATTCTCATTTGTCGTCTCTCACGATGCGATCTTATCCAAATAAGGAGCAGTACACACTAGTGACTTTTCAAGCATGACTCCTTGTGAAATTTTTCACTAGCAAAGCACAGGAATGAAATTCTCTTTCTTCACCTTTCGACCTCTTCCAAACCACTAGCTGTGCAGCCTAAAGGTATTTAGATGAAGAATCCTTGAGACACGTGTCCCAAAGCCAGCTCAGGAATGAATTGCCTATTTTTAGTATTTCTCACCAACTGAGCGCTTCAAAACCCTTAACAATCAATCCTAACGACTTTTCAAGCATGCGTCCTTGAGAAATGTATCTACAGCACAGAATAGGAATGAAATTATCATTTTTTTTCTTTCTCATACACCTATGGCTTCCGAACCATTAAGAGTGCATCCAAATGCATTTCGCAGCATGCTTCCTTGAGAAATGGATCTCTAGCACAGATGAGGAATGAAAGTCTCTTTTGTCACCTTTCTCACCAGCCGACCACTTCGAAACCACTAACTGTGAAGCCTAAAGGCATTTAGATGAAAACTCCTTGAGACATGTGTCCCAAGCACAGCTCAGGAATGAATTTCCTATTTTTAGTATTTCTCACCAACTGAGCGCTTCAAAAACCATTAACAATCAATTCTAACGACTTTTCAAGCATGAGTCCTTGAGAAATGTATCCGTAAGCACAGACAAGGAATGAATTTGTCATTTTTCTTCTTTCTCATAAACCTATGGCTTCCGAACCATTAAGAGTGCCTCCAAAGGCGTTTCGCAGCATGCTTCCTTGAGAAATTGATCGCTAGCTCAGATTAGGAATGAAAGGCTCACGTTTCGGCTTTCTCCCGAACCGAGTTCTTCCAAACCAGTAGCAGTACAGTAGGCTTTAGAGGTATGATTCCTTGAGAAATTTGTAACCAGAGCAGCTCAGCAATGAATTCCTCATTTTTCGTCTTTCCCACGAACCGATTTCTTCCAAACCATAAGCAAGCAGCCCAATGACTTTTGGATGAGGAGTCTTTGAGAAATTTGTCCTTAGCACGGATCAGTAATAAATCAGTCATTTTTTTTCTCTTTCTCTGGAACTGATGTCTTCCAAACCATTGGCAGTGCATCCTAATTGCTTACGAAGCTTGATTAATTGAGAAATTGGTCCCCAGCAGAGAAGAAGAATTAATTTCTCTTTTTCGTCTTTCTCACGAACCGATCTCTTAGAAATCATGTCCAGTAATGGCTTTTTGAGCATGAGTCCTTGAAATATTTATACCTAGCGCTGTCAGGAATGAAATTCGCATTTCTCTTCGTTCTGATGACTCGAAGTCTCCGAAACAATCAGCAGGGCATCTTCAGGGCTTTCAGAAGAGGAGTCTTAGGGACATTTGGCCCGAGGACAGATCAGTAACAAAAGTCTCTTTTTCGTCTTTCTCACGAAACGATCACTTGCAAAGCATTAACAGTCTAACGTAATAGCTTGAGAAATGTGGCCCTAGCAGAGCTCAGAAATGAAATTCTTATCTTTCCTCTTGAACATGAACCGTTCTCTTCCAAATCAGTAGCACAACATGACTCCTTGTGACATTTGTCAGTAGCACAGCTCAGGAATGAATTAATAATTTTTCGTATTTCTCATAAACCGATGTCTTCCAAAAAATGCCATTTGCAGTATGATGCTTTGAAACATTGATCTCTGCAGATGTCTGTGTTTTTCCAGGGCCAGATGCTGCTACCTGGTCACTGGAAGGGCCCGTGTGAGCTCTGACCAAAGATGAGGGAAGACGCCCAGCCTGGCTAGACAGATTCCTTCGTGGCATGGCTGGGGACAGAAGCCTGCAGCCAAAGCTCACACTGCTGGAAACAACCTGCAGAGGCCTTTCATCTCCCCAGGGTCAGACGTCACCACTAGGAGAATGTGAGCGCCGGAGCACTGGGGGAGGTGGCCTGAGATAGCATCCCAGGGCACAACCACCTGTGTCAAGTCCATTCTGATTCCACGCTCAGCAAACATGCAGGGAGCTATGCGGTCAGGAGAGGCGCTGGTCAGAATTTTCCAGTGGAACCGTTTTTCCATCAAAAATTGCCAGCTTGTCAAAATCCAAATGTTCTGTGGGAACACGTTGATTTGGACAAACCTTCAGACAGATTTCACACGGAAAGCTGCTTGGCTCCCTGCCAGCTCACCCGTCTGCCCACCTGCTTGACAAGCTAATGGGGGGGACTGGGCTTCCAGGCTGCGGAGAGAAGCCCTGGCTCCCAAGATCCCAGGGTCCCCGAAACCCTCTCCTCGTGGGGATAATGTTCTGGTTACTGCACAGCTCTAGGAGGAGAGGAGGTATCCGATGCCCCACAAGCCACCAATCCTGCCTACCAAGATCCTAGTAACTACAACAGCCTGTGAGAACATCCTTACCTTTAGGACACTTTCTCTGCCAGGTGAAAGGGTGTGGGCTCGACCCCTTCCTGCCACCAGAGTCCAGCACTGCCGAGAAAGCCAAGTGTGGACTAAACTAAGCCCCTGGTTAACCCTTTCCCAGAGGAATCCAGAAGCCATTGATAATTGCAGGCCTCTCTCCCAGCTCACTCCTTCATCCTGAAATAGGGGTCGGTGAGTCCTGGATGAACACCGTTCAGCTGGGAACATGCTCCCCCTCCCCGTGCCGAGGACTGCATGAGATGGGTGTAGTGGGCACTAGATGTGAAGCCTAAAGGTATTTAGATGAAGAATCCTTGAGACATTTGTCCCAAGCTGAGCTCAGGAATGAATTGCCTATTTTTAGTATTTCTCACTAACTGAGCGCTTCAAAACCTTTAACAATCAATCCTAACGACTTTTCAAGCATGGGTCCTACAGAAATGTATCGGCAGCACAGAACAGGAAGGAGTTTATCATTTTTTTTCTTTCTCACAAACCTATGGCTTCCGAACCATTAAGAGTGCCTCCAAAGGCGTTTCGCAGCATGCTTCCTTGAGAAATTGTTCGCTAGCTCAAATTAGGAATGAAAGGCTCACGTTTCGTCTTTCTCCCGAACCGAGTTCTTCCAAACCAGTAGCAGTACAGTAGGCTTTAGAAGTATGATTCCTTGAGAAATTTGTAACCAGAGCAGCTCAGCAATGAATTCCTCATTTTTCCTCTTTCCCACGAACCGATTTCTTCCAAACCATAAGCAAGCAGCCCAATGACTTTTGGACGAGGAGTCTTTGAGAAATTTGTCCTTAGCACGGATCAGTAATAAGTCAGTCATTTTTTTTCTCTTTCTCTGGAACTGATGTCTTCCAAACCATTGGCAGTGCATCCTAATTGCTTTCGAAGCATGATTAATTGAGAAATTGGTCCCCAGCAGAGAAGAAGAATTAATTTCTCTTTTTCGTCTTTCTCACGAACCGATCTCTTAGAAATCATGTCCAGTAATGGCTTTTTGAGCATGAGTCCTTGAAATATTTATACCTAGCGCTGTCAGGAATGAAATTCGCATTTCTCTTCGTTCTCATGACTCGAAGTCTCCGAAACAATCAGCAGGGCATCTTCAGGGCTTTCAGAAGAGGAGTCTTAGGGACATTTGGCCCTAGGACAGATCAGGAACAAAAGTCTCTTTTTCGTCTTTCTCACGAAACGATCACTTGCAAAGTATTAACAGTGTAAAGTAATAGCTTGAGAAATTTGGCCCTAGCAGAGCTCAGAAATGAAATTCTAATCTTTCCTCTTGAACATGAACCGTTCTCTTCCAAATCAGTAGCACAACATGACTCCTTGTGACATTTGTCAGTAGCACAGCTCAGGAATGAATTAATAATTTTTCGTATTTCTCATAAACCGATGTCTTCCAAAAAATGCCATTTGCAATATGATGCTTTGAAACATTGATCTCTAGCACAAATCAGGAATGAAATTTGTTGGCCTTTCTCACGAACCGAGCTCGCTAAACCATTAAAAGTCCATGCTCCTGTCTTCCAGGCGCGGTTTCCTTGAGACATTTGTCCCTAGCACGGATCAATAATTAGCTGAGTTGTTTGTCTTTCTCCCCTACACGTCTCTTTGTAAATACTAGCAGTGCATTCTAATGACATTTAGATGAAGATTCCAAGAGAAATTTATCAGAGCACAAATCTGGACGGAATTTATCTTGTTTTGTCTTTCCAATAACAGGACTCTTCCTAAACACTAGCTTTCTAATGGCTTTTAGATGAAGCTGTCTAGAGGCCTGTGCCCCAAGCACATCACAGGACTCAATAGTTCTTGTTCCTCTTCACAGGGATGAGAAGCATCACCTGCTCCCCGGTAGCATAGGGGTGGGCACATGCTGAGCGGTCGTACCAGACCTTCTGCTTCCTCTGTGTCCTTGCTAGGTTTCTTCTAGCCAAGCCCATGAGCTCCACGAGCTTTTCCCAGTAAATCAGTACATACTCCATCATTGATGATCCCCCTGGAGAGGTCTACCCCTCCCACTCATCCCTCATGAAGTTTAGGGGTCCCCTCGCTCTCCTGCCATACAGCAACCCGAACTGGGAAAAGCTTGTGCATTCCTGGCGCACTACCCTCTTTGCGAACAGCAGGTGGGGTAAATAACTTGTCCCAGTCCTACGGGTACTGGACCATAATGGTTATCAGCAGCATCTTTAGGGTTCCATTCAACCTCTTCACCTGTTTTTCGTGAATCGAGCTCTCCGCAACCATTAGCAGTGCATCTTAATGGCTTTTACACAAAGATTCCTAGAGTAATTTGTTAATAGCACAACTCAGAAATGAAATTTGTTGGCCTTTCGCACGAACCGAGCTCACTAAACCATTAAAAGTCCATCCTCCTGTCTTCCAGGCGCGGTTTCCTTGAGACATTTGTCCCTAGCACGGATCAATAATTAGCTGAGTTGTTTGTCTTTCTCCCCTACACGTCTCTTTGTAAATACTAGCAGTGCATTCTAATGACATTTATATGAAGATTCCAAGAGAAATTTGTCATAGCACAAATCTGGACGGAATTTATCTTGTTTTGTCTTTCTAATAACAGGTCTCTTGCTAAACACTAGCTTTCTAATGGCTTTTAGATGAAGCTGCCTAGAGACCTGTGCCCCGAGCACATCACAGGACTCAATAGTTCTTGTTCCTCTTCACAGGGATGAGAAGCATCACCTGCTCCCCGGTAGCATAGGGGTGGGCACATGCTGAGCGGTCGTACCAGACCTTCTGCTTCCTCTGTGTCCTTGCTAGGTTTCTTCTAGCCAAGCCCATGAGCTCCACGAGCTTTTCCCAGTAAATCAGTACATACTCCACTATTGATGATCCCCCTGGAGAGGTCTACCCCTCCCACTCATCCCTCATGAAGTCTAGGGGTCCCCTCGCTCTCCTCCCATACAGCAACCCGAACGGGGTGGTGTATACCTCGCGCACTACCCTCTTTGCGAACAGCAGGTGGGGTAAATAACTTGTCCCAGTCCTACGGGTACTGGACCATAATGGTTATCAGCAGCATCTTTAGGGTTCCATTCAACCTCTTCACCTGTTTCGCGTGAATCGAGCGCTCCGCAACCATTAGCAGTGCATCTTAATGGCTTTTACACAAAGATTCCTAGAGTAATTTGTTAATAGCACAACTCAGGAATGAAGACTCTCATTTTAAGTGTTTCTCCTTTAATGATGACTTCCAAACCACTAGCCGTTCATCCTAATGGCTTTTCAAGGATCATTCCTTGAGCATCATCTCCTTAGCACAGTCAGCAAGGAAATTCTCATTTGTCGTCTCTCACGATGCGATCTTATCCAAATCAGGAGCAGTACACACTAGTGACTTTTCAAGCATGACTCCTTGTGAAATTTTTCACTAGCACAGCACAGGAATGAAATTCTCTTTCTTCACCTTTCGACCTCTTCCAAACCACTAGCTGTGCAGCCTAAAGGTATTTAGATGAAGAATCCTTGAGACACGTGTCCCAAAGCCAGCTCAGGAATGAATTGCCTATTTTTAGTATTTCTCACCAACTGAGCGCTTCAAAACCCTTAACAATCAATCCTAACGACTTTTCAAGCATGCGTCCTTGAGAAATGTATCTACAGCACAGAATACGAATGAAATTATCATTTTTTTTCTTTCTCATACACCTATGGCTTCCGAACCATTAAGTGTGCATCCAAATGCATTTCGCAGCATGCTTCCTTGAGAAATGGATCTCTAGCACAGATGAGGAATGAAAGTCTCTTTTGTCACCTTTCTCACCAGCCGACCACTTCGAAACCACTAACTGTGAAGCCTAAAGGCATTTAGATGAAAACTCCTTGAGACATGTGTCCCAAGCACAGCTCAGGAATGAATTTCCTATTTTTAGTATTTCTCACCAACTGAGCGCTTCAAAAACCATTAACAATCAATTCTAACGACTTTTCAAGCACGAGTCCTTGAGAAATGTATCCGTAAGCACAGACAAGGAATGAATTTGTCATTTTTCTTCTTTCTCATAAACCTATGGCTTCCGAACCATTAAGAGTGCCTCCAAAGGCGTTTCGCAGCATGCTTCCTTGAGAAATTGATCGCTAGCTCAGATTAGGAATGAAAGGCTCACGTTTCGGCTTTCTCCCGAACCGAGTTCTTCCAAACCAGTAGCAGTACAGTAGGCTTTAGAGGTATGATTCCTTGAGAAATTTGTAACCAGAGCAGCTCAGCAATGAATTCCTCATTTTTCGTCTTTCCCACGAACCGATTTCTTCCAAACCATAAGCAAGCAGCCCAATGACTTTTGGATGAGGAGTCTTTGAGAAATTTGTCCTTAGCACGGATCAGTAATAAATCAGTCATTTTTTTCTCTTTCTCTGGAACTGATGTCTTCCAAACCATTGGCAGTGCATCCTAATTGCTTACGAAGCTTGATTAATTGAGAAATTGGTCCCCAGCAGAGAAGAAGAATTAATTTCTCTTTTTCGTCTTTCTCACGAACCGATCTCTTAGAAATCATGTCCAGTAATGGCTTTTTGAGCATGAGTCCTTGAAATATTTATACCTAGCGCTGTCAGGAATGAAATTCGCATTTCTCTTCGTTCTCATGACTCGAAGTCTCCGAAACAATCAGCAGGGCATCTTCAGGGCTTTCAGAAGAGGAGTCTTAGGGACATTTGGCCCGAGGACAGATCAGTAACAAAAGTCTCTTTTTCGTCTTTCTCACGAAACGATCACTTGCAAAGCATTAACAGTCTAACGTAATAGCTTGAGAAATGTGGCCCTAGCAGAGCTCAGAAATGAAATTCTTATCTTTCCTCTTGAACATGAACCGTTCTCTTCCAAATCAGTAGCACAACATGACTCCTTGTGACATTTGTCAGTAGCACAGCTCAGGAATGAATTAATAATTTTTCGTATTTCTCATAAACCGATGTCTTCCAAAAAATGCCATTTGCAGTATGATGCTTTGAAACATTGATCTCTGCAGATGTCTGTGTTTTTCCAGGGCCAGATGCTGCTACCTGGTCACTGGAAGGGCCCGTGTGAGCTCTGACCAAAGATGAGGGAAGACGCCCAGCCTGGCTAGACAGATTCCTTCGTGGCATGGCTGGGGACAGAAGCCTGCAGCCAAAGCTCACACTGCTGGAAACAACCTGCAGAGGCCTTTCATCTCCCCAGGGTCAGACGTCACCACTAGGAGAATGTGAGCGCCGGAGCACTGGGGGAGGTGGCCTGAGATAGCATCCCAGGGCACAACCACCTGTGTCAAGTCCATTCTGATTCCACGCTCAGCAAACATGCAGGGAGCTATGCGGTCAGGAGAGGCGCTGGTCAGAATTTTCCAGTGGAACCGTTTTTCCATCAAAAATTGCCAGCTTGTCAAAATCCAAATGTTCTGTGGGAACACGTTGATTTGGACAAACCTTCAGACAGATTTCACACGGAAAGCTGCTTGGCTCCCTGCCAGCTCACCCGTCTGCCCACCTGCTTGACAAGCTAATGGGGGGGACTGGGCTTCCAGGCTGCGGAGAGAAGCCCTGGCTCCCAAGATCCCAGGGTCCCCGAAACCCTCTCCTCGTGGGGATAATGTTCTGGTTACTGCACAGCTCTAGGAGGAGAGGAGGTATCCGATGCCCCACAAGCCACCAATCCTGCCTACCAAGATCCTAGTAACTACAACAGCCTGTGAGAACATCCTTACCTTTAGGACACTTTCTCTGCCAGGTGAAAGGGTGTGGGCTCGACCCCTTCCTGCCACCAGAGTCCAGCACTGCCGAGAAAGCCAAGTGTGGACTAAACTAAGCCCCTGGTTAACCCTTTCCCAGAGGAATCCAGAAGCCATTGATAATTGCAGGCCTCTCTCCCAGCTCACTCCCTCATCCTGAAATAGGGGTCGGTGAGTCCTGGATGAACACCGTTCAGCTGGGAACATGCTCCCCCTCCCCGTGCCGAGGACTGCATGAGATGGGTGTAGTGGGCACTAGATGTGAAGCCTAAAGGTATTTAGATGAAGAATCCTTGAGACATTTGTCCCAAGCTGAGCTCAGGAATGAATTGCCTATTTTTAGTATTTCTCACTAACTGAGCGCTTCAAAACCTTTAACAATCAATCCTAACGACTTTTCAAGCATGGGTCCTACAGAAATGTATCGGCAGCACAGAACAGGAAGGAGTTTATCATTTTTTTTCTTTCTCACAAACCTATGGCTTCCGAACCATTAAGAGTGCCTCCAAAGGCGTTTCGCAGCATGCTTCCGTGAGAAATTGATCGCTAGATCAGATTAGAAATGAAATTCTCACGTTTCGTCTTTCTCACGAACCGAGTTCTTCCAAACCAGTAGCAGTACAGTAGGCTTTAGAGGTATGATTCCTTGAGAAATTTGTAACCAGAGCAGCTCAGCAATGAATTCCTCATTTTTCGTCTTTCCCACGAACCGATTTCTTCCAAACCATAAGCAAGCAGCCCAATGACTTTTGGATGAGGAGTCTTTGAGAAATTTGTCCTTAGCACGGATCAGTAATAAGTCAGTCATTTTTTTTTCCTCTTTCTCTGGAACTGATGTCTTCCAAACCATTGGCAGTGCATCCTAATTGCTTTCGAAGCATGATTAATTGAGAAATTGGTCCCCAGCAGAGAAGAAGAATTAATTTCTCTTTTTCGTCTTTCTCACGAACCGATCTCTTAGAAATCATGTCCAGTAATGGCTTTTTGAGCATGAGTCCTTGAAATATTTATACCTAGCGCTGTCAGGAATGAAATTCGCATTTCTCTTCGTTCTCATGACTCGAAGTCTCCGAAACAATCAGCAGGGCATCTTCAGGGCTTTCAGAAGAGGAGTCTTAGGGACATTTGGCCCGAGGACAGATCAGTAACAAAAGTCTCTTTTTCGTCTTTCTCACGAAACGATCACTTGCAAAGCATTAACAGTCTAACGTAATAGCTTGAGAAATGTGGCCCTAGCAGAGCTCAGAAATGAAATTCTTATCTTTCCTCTTGAACATGAACCGTTCTCTTCCAAATCAGTAGCACAACATGACTCCTTGTGACATTTGTCAGTAGCACAGCTCAGGAATGAATTAATATTTTTTCGTATTTCTCATAAACCGATGTCTTCCAAAAAATGCCATTTGCAGTATGATGCTTTGAAACATTGATCTCTAGCACAAATCAGGAATGAAATTTGTTGGCCTTTCTCACGAACCGAGCTCGCTAAACCATTAAAAGTCCATGCTCCTGTCTTCCAGGCGCGGTTTCCTTGAGACATTTGTCCCTAGCACGGATCAATAATTAGCTGAGTTGTTTGTCTTTCTCCCCTACACGTCTCTTTGTAAATACTAGCAGTGCATTCTAATGACATTTAGATGAAGATTCCAAGAGAAATTTATCAGAGCACAAATCTGGACGGAATTTATCTTGTTTTGTCTTTCCCATAACAGGTCTCTTCCTAAACACTAGCTTTCTAATGGCTTTTAGATGAAGCTGCCTAGAGACCTGTGCCCAAAGCACATGACAGGACTCAATAGTTCTTGTTCCTCTTCACAGGGATGAGAAGCATCACCTGCTCCCCGGTAGCATAGGGTTGGGCACATGCTGAGCGGTCGTACCAGACCTTCTGCTTCCTCTGTGTCCTTGCTAGGTTTCTTCTAGCCAAGCCCATGAGCTCCACGAGCTTTTCCCAGTAAATCAGTACATACTCCATCATTGATGATCCCCCTGGAGAGGTCTACCCCTCCCACTCATCCCTCATGTAGTTTAGGGGTCCCCTCGCTCTCCTGCCATACAGCAACCCGAACTGGGAAAAGCTTGTGCATTCCTGGCGCACTACCCTCTTTGCGAACAGCAGGTGGGGTAAATAACTTGTCCCAGTCCTACGGGTACTGGACCATAATGGTTATCAGCAGCATCTTTAGGGTTCCATTCAACCTCTTCACCTGTTTTTCGTGAATCGAGCTCTCCGCAACCATTAGCAGTGCATCTTAATGGCTTTTACACAAAGATTCCTAGAGTAATTTGTTAATAGCACAACTCAGAAATGAAATTTGTTGGCCTTTCGCACGAACCGAGCTCACTAAACCATTAAAAGTCCATCCTCCTGTCTTCTAGGCGCGGTTTCCTTGAGACATTTGTCCCTAGCACGGATCAATAATTAGCTGAGTTGTTTGTCTTTCTCCCCTACACGTCTCTTTGTAAATACTAGCAGTGCATTCTAATGACATTTATATGAAGATTCCAAGAGAAATTTGTCATAGCACAAATCTGGACGGAATTTATCTTGTTTTGTCTTTCTAATAACAGGTCTCTTGCTAAACACTAGCTTTCTAATGGCTTTTAGATGAAGCTGCCTAGAGACCTGTGCCCCGAGCACATCACAGGACTCAATAGTTCTTGTTCCTCTTCACAGGGATGAGAAGCATCACCTGCTCCCCGGTAGCATAGGGGTGGGCACATGCTGAGCGGTCGTACCAGACCTTCTGCTTCCTCTGTGTCCTTGCTAGGTTTCTTCTAGCCAAGCCCATGAGCTCCACGAGCTTTTCCCAGTAAATCAGTACATACTCCACTATTGATGATCCCCCTGGAGAGGTCTACCCCTCCCACTCATCCCTCATGAAGTCTAGGGGTCCCCTCGCTCTCCTCCCATACAGCAACCCGAACGGGGTGGTGTATACCTCGCGCACTACCCTCTTTGCGAACAGCAGGTGGGGTAAATAACTTGTCCCAGCCTACGGGTACTGGACCATAATGGTTATCAGCAGCATCTTTAGGGTTCCATTCAACCTCTTCACCTGTTTCGCGTGAATCGAGCGCTCCGCAACCATTAGCAGTGCATCTTAATGGCTTTTACACAAAGATTCCTAGAGTAATTTGTTAATAGCACAACTCAGGAATGAAGAATCTCATTTTAAGTGTTTCTCCTTTAATGATGACTTCCAAACCACTAGCCGTTCATCCTAATGGCTTTTCAAGGATCATTCCTTGAGCATCATCTCCTTAGCACAGTCAGCAAGGAAATTCTCATTTGTCGTCTCTCACGATGCGATCTTATCCAATCAGGAGCAGTACACACTAGTGACTTTTCAAGCATGACTCCTTGTGAAATTTTTCACTAGCACAGCACAGGAATGAAATTCTCTTTCTTCACCTTTCGACCTCTTCCAAACCACTAGCTGTGCAGCCTAAAGGTATTTAGATGAAGAATCCTTGAGACACGTGTCCCAAAGCCAGCTCAGGAATGAATTGCCTATTTTTAGTATTTCTCACCAACTGAGCGCTTCAAAACCCTTAACAATCAATCCTAACGACTTTTCAAGCATGCGTCCTTGAGAAATGTATCTACAGCACAGAATAGGAATGAAATTATCATTTTTTACTTTCTCATAAACCTATGGCTTTCCGAACCATTAAGAGTGCGTCCAAATGCATTTCGCAGCATGCTTCCTTGAGAAATGGATCTCTAGCACAGATAAGGAATGAAAGTCTCTTTTGTCACCTTTCTCACCAGCCGACCACTTCGAAACCACTAGCTGTGAAGCCTAAAGGCATTTAGATGAAAACTCCTTGAGACATGTGTCCCAAGCACAGCTCAGGAATGAATTTCGTATTTTTAGTATTTCTCACCAACTGAGCGCTTCAAAAACCATTAACAATCAATTCTAACGACTTTTCAAGCACGAGTCCTTGAGAAATGTATCCGTAAGCACAGACAAGGAATGAATTTGTCATTTTTCTTCTTTCTCATAAACCTATGGCTTCCGAACCATTAAGAGTGCCTCCAAAGGCGTTTCGCAGCATGCTTCCTTGAGAAATTGTTCGCTAGCTCAGATTAGGAATGAAAGGCTCACGTTTCGTCTTTCTCCCGAACCGAGTTCTTCCAAACCAGTAGCAGTACAGTAGGCTTTAGAAGTATGATTCCTTGAGAAATTTGTAACCAGAGCAGCTCAGCAATGAATTCCTCATTTTTCCTCTTTCCCACGAACCGATTTCTTCCAAACCATAAGCAAGCAGCCCAATGACTTTTGGACGAGGAGTCTTTGAGAAATTTGTCCTTAGCACGGATCAGTAATAAGTCAGTCATTTTTTTTTCTCTTTCTCTGGAACTGATGTCTTCCAAACCATTGGCAGTGCATCCTAATTGCTTTCGAAGCATGATTAATTGAGAAATTGGTCCCCAGCAGAGAAGAAGAATTAATTTCTCTTTTTCGTCTTTCTCACGAACCGATCTCTTAGAAATCATGTCCAGTAATGGCTTTTTGAGCATGAGTCCTTGAAATATTTATACCTAGCGCTGTCAGGAATGAAATTCGCATTTCTCTTCGTTCTCATGACTCGAAGTCTCCGAAACAATCAGCAGGGCATCTTCAGGGCTTTCAGAAGAGGAGTCTTAGGGACATTTGGCCCTAGGACAGATCAGGAACAAAAGTCTCTTTTTCGTCTTTCTCACGAAACGATCACTTGCAAAGTATTAACAGTGTAAAGTAATAGCTTGAGAAATTTGGCCCTAGCAGAGCTCAGAAATGAAATTCTAATCTTTCCTCTTGAACATGAACCGTTCTCTTCCAAATCAGTAGCACAACATGACTCCTTGTGACATTTGTCAGTAGCACAGCTCAGGAATGAATTAATAATTTTTCGTCTTTCGCATAAACCGATGTCTTCCAAAAAATGCCATTTGCAATATGATGCTTTGAAACATTGATCTCTAGCACAAATCAGGAATGAAATTTGTTGGCCTTTCTCACGAACCGAGCTCGCTAAACCATTAAAAGTCCATGCTCCTGTCTTCCAGGCGCGGTTTCCTTGAGACATTTGTCTCTAGCACGGATCAATAATTAGCTGAGCTGTTTGTCTTTCTCCCCTACACGTCTCTTTGTAAATACTAGCAGTGCATTCTAATGACATTTAGATGAAGATTCCAAGAGAAATTTATCAGAGCACAAATCTGGACGGAATTTATCTTGTTTTGTCTTTCCAATAACAGGACTCTTCCTAAACACTAGCTTTCTAATGGCTTTTAGATGAAGCTGTCTAGAGACCTGTGCCCCAAGCACATCACAGGACTCAATAGTTCTTGTTCCTCTTCACAGGGATGAGAAGCATCACCTGCTCCCCGGTAGCATAGGGTTGGGCACATGCTGAGCGGTCGTACAGGACCTTCTGCTTCCTCTGTGTCCTTGCTAGGTTTCTTCTAGCCAAGCCCATGAGCTCCACGAGCTTTTCCCAGTAAATCAGTACATACTCCACTATTGATGATCCCCCTGGAGAGGTCTACCCCTCCCACTCATCCCTCATGAAGTCTAGGGGTCCCCTCGCTCTCCTCCCATACAGCAACCCGAACGGGGAAAAGCTTGTGCATTCCTGGCGCACTACCCTCTTTGCGAACAGCAGGTGGGGTAAATAACTTGTCCCAGTCCTACGGGTACTGGACCATAATGGTTATCAGCAGCATCTTTAGGGTTCCATTCAACCTCTTCACCTGTTTTTCGTGAATCGAGCTCTCCGCAACCATTAGCAGTGCATCTTAATGGCTTTTACACAAAGATTCCTAGAGTAATTTGTTAATAGCACAACTCAGAAATGAAATTTGTTGGCCTTTCGCACGAACCGAGCTCACTAAACCATTAAAAGTCCATCCTCCTGTCTTCCAGGCGCGGTTTCCTTGAGACATTTGTCCCTAGCACGGATCAATAATTAGCTGAGTTGTTTGTCTTTCTCCCCTACACGTCTCTTTGTAAATACTAGCAGTGCATTCTAATGACATTTATATGAAGATTCCAAGAGAAATTTGTCATAGCACAAATCTGGACGGAATTTATCTTGTTTTGTCTTTCTAATAACAGGTCTCTTGCTAAACACTAGCTTTCTAATGGCTTTTAGATGAAGCTGCCTAGAGACCTGTGCCCCGAGCACATCACAGGACTCAATAGTTCTTGTTCCTCTTCACAGGGATGAGAAGCATCACCTGCTCCCCGGTAGCATAGGGGTGGGCACATGCTGAGCGGTCGTACCAGACCTTCTGCTTCCTCTGTGTCCTTGCTAGGTTTCTTCTAGCCAAGCCCATGAGCTCCACGAGCTTTTCCCAGTAAATCAGTACATACTCCACTATTGATGATCCCCCTGGAGAGGTCTACCCCTCCCACTCATCCCTCATGAAGTCTAGGGGTCCCCTCGCTCTCCTCCCATACAGCAACCCGAACGGGGTGGTGTATACCTCGCGCACTACCCTCTTTGCGAACAGCAGGTGGGGTAAATAACTTGTCCCAGTCCTACGGGTACTGGACCATAATGGTTATCAGCAGCATCTTTAGGGTTCCATTCAACCTCTTCACCTGTTTCGCGTGAATCGAGCGCTCCGCAACCATTAGCAGTGCATCTTAATGGCTTTTACACAAAGATTCCTAGAGTAATTTGTTAATAGCACAACTCAGGAATGAAGACTCTCATTTTAAGTGTTTCTCCTTTAATGATGACTTCCAAACCACTAGCCGTTCATCCTAATGGCTTTTCAAGGATCATTCCTTGAGCATCATCTCCTTAGCACAGTCAGCAAGGAAATTCTCATTTGTCGTCTCTCACGATGCGATCTTATCCAAATCAGGAGCAGTACACACTAGTGACTTTTCAAGCATGACTCCTTGTGAAATTTTTCACTAGCACAGCACAGGAATGAAATTCTCTTTCTTCACCTTTCGACCTCTTCCAAACCACTAGCTGTGCAGCCTAAAGGTATTTAGATGAAGAATCCTTGAGACACGTGTCCCAAAGCCAGCTCAGGAATGAATTGCCTATTTTTAGTATTTCTCACCAACTGAGCGCTTCAAAACCCTTAACAATCAATCCTAACGACTTTTCAAGCATGCGTCCTTGAGAAATGTATCTACAGCACAGAATAGGAATGAAATTATCATTTTTTACTTTCTCATAAACCTATGGCTTCCGAAACATTAAGAGTGCGTCCAAATGCATTTCGCAGCATGCTTCCTTGAGAAATGGATCTCTAGCACAGATAAGGAATGAAAGTCTCTTTTGTCACCTTTCTCACCAGCCGACCACTTCGAAACCACTAGCTGTGAAGCCTAAAGGCATTTAGATGAAAACTCCTTGAGACATGTGTCCCAAGCACAGCTCAGGAATGAATTTCGTATTTTTAGTATTTCTCACCAACTGAGCGCTTCAAAAACCATTAACAATCAATTCTAACGACTTTTCAAGCACGAGTCCTTGAGAAATGTATCCGTAAGCACAGACAAGGAATGAATTTGTCATTTTTCTTCTTTCTCATAAACCTATGGCTTCCGAACCATTAAGAGTGCCTCCAAAGGCGTTTCGCAGCATGCTTCCTTGAGAAATTGTTCGCTAGCTCAGATTAGGAATGAAAGGCTCACGTTTCGTCTTTCTCCCGAACCGAGTTCTTCCAAACCAGTAGCAGTACAGTAGGCTTTAGAAGTATGATTCCTTGAGAAATTTGTAACCAGAGCAGCTCAGCAATGAATTCCTCATTTTTCCTCTTTCCCACGAACCGATTTCTTCCAAACCATAAGCAAGCAGCCCAATGACTTTTGGACGAGGAGTCTTTGAGAAATTTGTCCTTAGCACGGATCAGTAATAAGTCAGTCATTTTTTTTTCTCTTTCTCTGGAACTGATGTCTTCCAAACCATTGGCAGTGCATCCTAATTGCTTTCGAAGCATGATTAATTGAGAAATTGGTCCCCAGCAGAGAAGAAGAATTAATTTCTCTTTTTCGTCTTTCTCACGAACCGATCTCTTAGAAATCATGTCCAGTAATGGCTTTTTGAGCATGAGTCCTTGAAATATTTATACCTAGCGCTGTCAGGAATGAAATTCGCATTTCTCTTCGTTCTCATGACTCGAAGTCTCCGAAACAATCAGCAGGGCATCTTCAGGGCTTTCAGAAGAGGAGTCTTAGGGACATTTGGCCCTAGGACAGATCAGGAACAAAAGTCTCTTTTTCGTCTTTCTCACGAAACGATCACTTGCAAAGTATTAACAGTGTAAAGTAATAGCTTGAGAAATTTGGCCCTAGCAGAGCTCAGAAATGAAATTCTAATCTTTCCTCTTGAACATGAACCGTTCTCTTCCAAATCAGTAGCACAACATGACTCCTTGTGACATTTGTCAGTAGCACAGCTCAGGAATGAATTAATAATTTTTCGTCTTTCGCATAAACCGATGTCTTCCAAAAAATGCCATTTGCAATATGATGCTTTGAAACATTGATCTCTAGCACAAATCAGGAATGAAATTTGTTGGCCTTTCTCACGAACCGAGCTCGCTAAACCATTAAAAGTCCATGCTCCTGTCTTCCAGGCGCGGTTTCCTTGAGACATTTGTCTCTAGCACGGATCAATAATTAGCTGAGCTGTTTGTCTTTCTCCCCTACACGTCTCTTTGTAAATACTAGCAGTGCATTCTAATGACATTTAGATGAAGATTCCAAGAGAAATTTATCAGAGCACAAATCTGGACGGAATTTATCTTGTTTTGTCTTTCCAATAACAGGACTCTTCCTAAACACTAGCTTTCTAATGGCTTTTAGATGAAGCTGTCTAGAGGCCTGTGCCCCAAGCACATCACAGGACTCAATAGTTCTTGTTCCTCTTCACAGGGATGAGAAGCATCACCTGCTCCCCGGTAGCATAGGGTTGGGCACATGCTGAGCGGTCGTACAGGACCTTCTGCTTCCTCTGTGTCCTTGCTAGGTTTCTTCTAGCCAAGCCCATGAGCTCCACGAGCTTTTCCCAGTAAATCAGTACATACTCCACTATTGATGATCCCCCTGGAGAGGTCTACCCCTCCCACTCATCCCTCATGAAGTCTAGGGGTCCCCTCGCTCTCCTCCCATACAGCAACCCGAACGGGGAAAAGCTTGTGCATTCCTGGCGCACTACCCTCTTTGCGAACAGCAGGTGGGGTAAATAACTTGTCCCAGTCCTACGGGTACTGGACCATAATGGTTATCAGCAGCATCTTTAGGGTTCCATTCAACCTCTTCACCTGTTTTTCGTGAATCGAGCTCTCCGCAACCATTAGCAGTGCATCTTAATGGCTTTTACACAAAGATTCCTAGAGTAATTTGTTAATAGCACAACTCAGAAATGAAATTTGTTGGCCTTTCGCACGAACCGAGCTCACTAAACCATTAAAAGTCCATCCTCCTGTCTTCCAGGCGCGGTTTCCTTGAGACATTTGTCCCTAGCACGGATCAATAATTAGCTGAGTTGTTTGTCTTTCTCCCCTACACGTCTCTTTGTAAATACTAGCAGTGCATTCTAATGACATTTAGATGAAGATTCCAAGAGAAATTTGTCATAGCACAAATCTGGACGGAATTTATCTTGTTTTGTCTTTCCAATAACAGGACTCTTCCTAAACACTAGCTTTCTAATGGCTTTTAGATGAAGCTGTCTAGAGGCCTGTGCCCCAAGCACATCACAGGACTCAATAGTTCTTGTTCCTCTTCACAGGGATGAGAAGCATCACCTGCTCCCCGGTAGCATAGGGTTGGGCACATGCTGAGCGGTCGTACAGGACCTTCTGCTTCCTCTGTGTCCTTGCTAGGTTTCTTCTAGCCAAGCCCATGAGCTCCACGAGCTTTTCCCAGTAAATCAGTACATACTCCACTATTGATGATCCCCCTGGAGAGGTCTACCCCTCCCACTCATCCCTCATGAAGTCTAGGGGTCCCCTCGCTCTCCTCCCATACAGCAACCCGAACGGGGAAAAGCTTGTGCATTCCTGGCGCACTACCCTCTTTGCGAACAGCAGGTGGGGTAAATAACTTGTCCCAGTCCTACGGGTACTGGACCATAATGGTTATCAGCAGCATCTTTAGGGTTCCATTCAACCTCTTCACCTGTTTCGCGTGAATCGAGCGCTCCGCAACCATTAGCAGTGCATCTTAATGGCTTTTACACAAAGATTCCTAGAGTAATTTGTTAATAGCACAACTCAGGAATGAAGACTCTCATTTTAAGTGTTTCTCCTTTAATGATGACTTCCAAACCACTAGCCGTTCATCCTAATGGCTTTTCAAGGATCATTCCCTGAGCATCATCTCCTTAGCACAGTCAGCAAGGAAATTCTCATTTGTCGTCTCTCACGATGCGATCTTATCCAAATAAGGAGCAGTACACACTAGTGACTTTTCAAGCATGACTCCTTGTGAAATTTTTCACTAGCAAAGCACAGGAATGAAATTCTCTTTCTTCACCTTTCGACCTCTTCCAAACCACTAGCTGTGCAGCCTAAAGGTATTTAGATGAAGAATCCTTGAGACACGTGTCCCAAAGCCAGCTCAGGAATGAATTGCCTATTTTTAGTATTTCTCACCAACTGAGCGCTTCAAAACCCTTAACAATCAATCCTAACGACTTTTCAAGCATGCGTCCTTGAGAAATGTATCTACAGCACAGAATAGGAATGAAATTATCATTTTTTTTCTTTCTCATACACCTATGGCTTCCGAACCATTAAGAGTGCATCCAAATGCATTTCGCAGCATGCTTCCTTGAGAAATGGATCTCTAGCACAGATGAGGAATGAAAGTCTCTTTTGTCACCTTTCTCACCAGCCGACCACTTCGAAACCACTAACTGTGAAGCCTAAAGGCATTTAGATGAAAACTCCTTGAGACATGTGTCCCAAGCACAGCTCAGGAATGAATTTCCTATTTTTAGTATTTCTCACCAACTGAGCGCTTCAAAAACCATTAACAATCAATTCTAACGACTTTTCAAGCATGAGTCCTTGAGAAATGTATCCGTAAGCACAGACAAGGAATGAATTTGTCATTTTTCTTCTTTCTCATAAACCTATGGCTTCCGAACCATTAAGAGTGCCTCCAAAGGCGTTTCGCAGCATGCTTCCTTGAGAAATTGATCGCTAGCTCAGATTAGGAATGAAAGGCTCACGTTTCGGCTTTCTCCCGAACCGAGTTCTTCCAAACCAGTAGCAGTACAGTAGGCTTTAGAGGTATGATTCCTTGAGAAATTTGTAACCAGAGCAGCTCAGCAATGAATTCCTCATTTTTCGTCTTTCCCACGAACCGATTTCTTCCAAACCATAAGCAAGCAGCCCAATGACTTTTGGATGAGGAGTCTTTGAGAAATTTGTCCTTAGCACGGATCAGTAATAAATCAGTCATTTTTTTTCTCTTTCTCTGGAACTGATGTCTTCCAAACCATTGGCAGTGCATCCTAATTGCTTACGAAGCTTGATTAATTGAGAAATTGGTCCCCAGCAGAGAAGAAGAATTAATTTCTCTTTTTCGTCTTTCTCACGAACCGATCTCTTAGAAATCATGTCCAGTAATGGCTTTTTGAGCATGAGTCCTTGAAATATTTATACCTAGCGCTGTCAGGAATGAAATTCGCATTTCTCTTCGTTCTCATGACTCGAAGTCTCCGAAACAATCAGCAGGGCATCTTCAGGGCTTTCAGAAGAGGAGTCTTAGGGACATTTGGCCCGAGGACAGATCAGTAACAAAAGTCTCTTTTTCGTCTTTCTCACGAAACGATCACTTGCAAAGCATTAACAGTCTAACGTAATAGCTTGAGAAATGTGGCCCTAGCAGAGCTCAGAAATGAAATTCTTATCTTTCCTCTTGAACATGAACCGTTCTCTTCCAAATCAGTAGCACAACATGACTCCTTGTGACATTTGTCAGTAGCACAGCTCAGGAATGAATTAATAATTTTTCGTATTTCTCATAAACCGATGTCTTCCAAAAAATGCCATTTGCAGTATGATGCTTTGAAACATTGATCTCTGCAGATGTCTGTGTTTTTCCAGGGCCAGATGCTGCTACCTGGTCACTGGAAGGGCCCGTGTGAGCTCTGACCAAAGATGAGGGAAGACGCCCAGCCTGGCTAGACAGATTCCTTCGTGGCATGGCTGGGGACAGAAGCCTGCAGCCAAAGCTCACACTGCTGGAAACAACCTGCAGAGGCCTTTCATCTCCCCAGGGTCAGACGTCACCACTAGGAGAATGTGAGCGCCGGAGCACTGGGGGAGGTGGCCTGAGATAGCATCCCAGGGCACAACCACCTGTGTCAAGTCCATTCTGATTCCACGCTCAGCAAACATGCAGGGAGCTATGCGGTCAGGAGAGGCGCTGGTCAGAATTTTCCAGTGGAACCGTTTTTCCATCAAAAATTGCCAGCTTGTCAAAATCCAAATGTTCTGTGGGAACACGTTGATTTGGACAAACCTTCAGACAGATTTCACACGGAAAGCTGCTTGGCTCCCTGCCAGCTCACCCGTCTGCCCACGTGCTTGACAAGCTAATGGGGGGGACTGGGCTTCCAGGCTGCGGAGAGAAGCCCTGGCTCCCAAGATCCCAGGGTCCCCGAAACCCTCTCCTCGTGGGGATAATGTTCTGGTTACTGCACAGCTCTAGGAGGAGAGGAGGTATCCGATGCCCCACAAGCCACCAATCCTGCCTACCAAGATCCTAGTAACTACAACAGCCTGTGAGAACATCCTTACCTTTAGGACACTTTCTCTGCCAGGTGAAAGGGTGTGGGCTCGACCCCTTCCTGCCACCAGAGTCCAGCACTGCCGAGAAAGCCAAGTGTGGACTAAACTAAGCCCCTGGTTAACCCTTTCCCAGAGGAATCCAGAAGCCATTGATAATTGCAGGCCTCTCTCCCAGCTCACTCCTTCATCCTGAAATAGGGGTCGGTGAGTCCTGGATGAACACCGTTCAGCTGGGAACATGCTCCCCCTCCCCGTGCCGAGGACTGCATGAGATGGGTGTAGTGGGCACTAGATGTGAAGCCTAAAGGTATTTAGATGAAGAATCCTTGAGACATTTGTCCCAAGCTGAGCTCAGGAATGAATTGCCTATTTTTAGTATTTCTCACTAACTGAGCGCTTCAAAACCTTTAACAATCAATCCTAACGACTTTTCAAGCATGGGTCCTACAGAAATGTATCGGCAGCACAGAACAGGAAGGAGTTTATCATTTTTTTTCTTTCTCACAAACCTATGGCTTCCGAACCATTAAGAGTGCCTCCAAAGGCGTTTCGCAGCATGCTTCCTTGAGAAATTGTTCGCTAGCTCAAATTAGGAATGAAAGGCTCACGTTTCGTCTTTCTCCCGAACCGAGTTCTTCCAAACCAGTAGCAGTACAGTAGGCTTTAGAAGTATGATTCCTTGAGAAATTTGTAACCAGAGCAGCTCAGCAATGAATTCCTCATTTTTCCTCTTTCCCACGAACCGATTTCTTCCAAACCATAAGCAAGCAGCCCAATGACTTTTGGACGAGGAGTCTTTGAGAAATTTGTCCTTAGCACGGATCAGTAATAAGTCAGTCATTTTTTTTCTCTTTCTCTGGAACTGATGTCTTCCAAACCATTGGCAGTGCATCCTAATTGCTTTCGAAGCATGATTAATTGAGAAATTGGTCCCCAGCAGAGAAGAAGAATTAATTTCTCTTTTTCGTCTTTCTCACGAACCGATCTCTTAGAAATCATGTCCAGTAATGGCTTTTTGAGCATGAGTCCTTGAAATATTTATACCTAGCGCTGTCAGGAATGAAATTCGCATTTCTCTTCGTTCTCATGACTCGAAGTCTCCGAAACAATCAGCAGGGCATCTTCAGGGCTTTCAGAAGAGGAGTCTTAGGGACATTTGGCCCTAGGACAGATCAGGAACAAAAGTCTCTTTTTCGTCTTTCTCACGAAACGATCACTTGCAAAGTATTAACAGTGTAAAGTAATAGCTTGAGAAATTTGGCCCTAGCAGAGCTCAGAAATGAAATTCTAATCTTTCCTCTTGAACATGAACCGTTCTCTTCCAAATCAGTAGCACAACATGACTCCTTGTGACATTTGTCAGTAGCACAGCTCAGGAATGAATTAATAATTTTTCGTATTTCTCATAAACCGATGTCTTCCAAAAAATGCCATTTGCAATATGATGCTTTGAAACATTGATCTCTAGCACAAATCAGGAATGAAATTTGTTGGCCTTTCTCACGAACCGAGCTCGCTAAACCATTAAAAGTCCATGCTCCTGTCTTCCAGGCGCGGTTTCCTTGAGACATTTGTCCCTAGCACGGATCAATAATTAGCTGAGTTGTTTGTCTTTCTCCCCTACACGTCTCTTTGTAAATACTAGCAGTGCATTCTAATGACATTTAGATGAAGATTCCAAGAGAAATTTATCAGAGCACAAATCTGGACGGAATTTATCTTGTTTTGTCTTTCCAATAACAGGACTCTTCCTAAACACTAGCTTTCTAATGGCTTTTAGATGAAGCTGTCTAGAGGCCTGTGCCCCAAGCACATCACAGGACTCAATAGTTCTTGTTCCTCTTCACAGGGATGAGAAGCATCACCTGCTCCCCGGTAGCATAGGGGTGGGCACATGCTGAGCGGTCGTACCAGACCTTCTGCTTCCTCTGTGTCCTTGCTAGGTTTCTTCTAGCCAAGCCCATGAGCTCCACGAGCTTTTCCCAGTAAATCAGTACATACTCCATCATTGATGATCCCCCTGGAGAGGTCTACCCCTCCCACTCATCCCTCATGAAGTTTAGGGGTCCCCTCGCTCTCCTGCCATACAGCAACCCGAACTGGGAAAAGCTTGTGCATTCCTGGCGCACTACCCTCTTTGCGAACAGCAGGTGGGGTAAATAACTTGTCCCAGTCCTACGGGTACTGGACCATAATGGTTATCAGCAGCATCTTTAGGGTTCCATTCAACCTCTTCACCTGTTTTTCGTGAATCGAGCTCTCCGCAACCATTAGCAGTGCATCTTAATGGCTTTTACACAAAGATTCCTAGAGTAATTTGTTAATAGCACAACTCAGAAATGAAATTTGTTGGCCTTTCGCACGAACCGAGCTCACTAAACCATTAAAAGTCCATCCTCCTGTCTTCCAGGCGCGGTTTCCTTGAGACATTTGTCCCTAGCACGGATCAATAATTAGCTGAGTTGTTTGTCTTTCTCCCCTACACGTCTCTTTGTAAATACTAGCAGTGCATTCTAATGACATTTATATGAAGATTCCAAGAGAAATTTGTCATAGCACAAATCTGGACGGAATTTATCTTGTTTTGTCTTTCTAATAACAGGTCTCTTGCTAAACACTAGCTTTCTAATGGCTTTTAGATGAAGCTGCCTAGAGACCTGTGCCCCGAGCACATCACAGGACTCAATAGTTCTTGTTCCTCTTCACAGGGATGAGAAGCATCACCTGCTCCCCGGTAGCATAGGGGTGGGCACATGCTGAGCGGTCGTACCAGACCTTCTGCTTCCTCTGTGTCCTTGCTAGGTTTCTTCTAGCCAAGCCCATGAGCTCCACGAGCTTTTCCCAGTAAATCAGTACATACTCCACTATTGATGATCCCCCTGGAGAGGTCTACCCCTCCCACTCATCCCTCATGAAGTCTAGGGGTCCCCTCGCTCTCCTCCCATACAGCAACCCGAACGGGGTGGTGTATACCTCGCGCACTACCCTCTTTGCGAACAGCAGGTGGGGTAAATAACTTGTCCCAGTCCTACGGGTACTGGACCATAATGGTTATCAGCAGCATCTTTAGGGTTCCATTCAACCTCTTCACCTGTTTCGCGTGAATCGAGCGCTCCGCAACCATTAGCAGTGCATCTTAATGGCTTTTACACAAAGATTCCTAGAGTAATTTGTTAATAGCACAACTCAGGAATGAAGACTCTCATTTTAAGTGTTTCTCCTTTAATGATGACTTCCAAACCACTAGCCGTTCATCCTAATGGCTTTTCAAGGATCATTCCTTGAGCATCATCTCCTTAGCACAGTCAGCAAGGAAATTCTCATTTGTCGTCTCTCACGATGCGATCTTATCCAAATCAGGAGCAGTACACACTAGTGACTTTTCAAGCATGACTCCTTGTGAAATTTTTCACTAGCACAGCACAGGAATGAAATTCTCTTTCTTCACCTTTCGACCTCTTCCAAACCACTAGCTGTGCAGCCTAAAGGTATTTAGATGAAGAATCCTTGAGACACGTGTCCCAAAGCCAGCTCAGGAATGAATTGCCTATTTTTAGTATTTCTCACCAACTGAGCGCTTCAAAACCCTTAACAATCAATCCTAACGACTTTTCAAGCATGCGTCCTTGAGAAATGTATCTACAGCACAGAATAGGAATGAAATTATCATTTTTTACTTTCTCATAAACCTATGGCTTCCGAACCATTAAGAGTGCGTCCAAATGCATTTCGCAGCATGCTTCCTTGAGAAATGGATCTCTAGCACAGATAAGGAATGAAAGTCTCTTTTGTCACCTTTCTCACCAGCCGACCACTTCGAAACCACTAGCTGTGAAGCCTAAAGGCATTTAGATGAAAACTCCTTGAGACATGTGTCCCAAGCACAGCTCAGGAATGAATTTCGTATTTTTAGTATTTCTCACCAACTGAGCGCTTCAAAAACCATTAACAATCAATTCTAACGACTTTTCAAGCACGAGTCCTTGAGAAATGTATCCGTAAGCACAGACAAGGAATGAATTTGTCATTTTTCTTCTTTCTCATAAACCTATGGCTTCCGAACCATTAAGAGTGCCTCCAAAGGCGTTTCGCAGCATGCTTCCTTGAGAAATTGTTCGCTAGCTCAGATTAGGAATGAAAGGCTCACGTTTCGTCTTTCTCCCGAACCGAGTTCTTCCAAACCAGTAGCAGTACAGTAGGCTTTAGAAGTATGATTCCTTGAGAAATTTGTAACCAGAGCAGCTCAGCAATGAATTCCTCATTTTTCCTCTTTCCCACGAACCGATTTCTTCCAAACCATAAGCAAGCAGCCCAATGACTTTTGGACGAGGAGTCTTTGAGAAATTTGTCCTTAGCACGGATCAGTAATAAGTCAGTCATTTTTTTTTCTCTTTCTCTGGAACTGATGTCTTCCAAACCATTGGCAGTGCATCCTAATTGCTTTCGAAGCATGATTAATTGAGAAATTGGTCCCCAGCAGAGAAGAAGAATTAATTTCTCTTTTTCGTCTTTCTCACGAACCGATCTCTTAGAAATCATGTCCAGTAATGGCTTTTTGAGCATGAGTCCTTGAAATATTTATACCTAGCGCTGTCAGGAATGAAATTCGCATTTCTCTTCGTTCTCATGACTCGAAGTCTCCGAAACAATCAGCAGGGCATCTTCAGGGCTTTCAGAAGAGGAGTCTTAGGGACATTTGGCCCTAGGACAGATCAGGAACAAAAGTCTCTTTTTCGTCTTTCTCACGAAACGATCACTTGCAAAGTATTAACAGTGTAAAGTAATAGCTTGAGAAATTTGGCCCTAGCAGAGCTCAGAAATGAAATTCTAATCTTTCCTCTTGAACATGAACCGTTCTCTTCCAAATCAGTAGCACAACATGACTCCTTGTGACATTTGTCAGTAGCACAGCTCAGGAATGAATTAATAATTTTTCGTCTTTCGCATAAACCGATGTCTTCCAAAAAATGCCATTTGCAATATGATGCTTTGAAACATTGATCTCTAGCACAAATCAGGAATGAAATTTGTTGGCCTTTCTCACGAACCGAGCTCGCTAAACCATTAAAAGTCCATGCTCCTGTCTTCCAGGCGCGGTTTCCTTGAGACATTTGTCCCTAGCACGGATCAATAATTAGCTGAGTTGTTTGTCTTTCTCCCCTACACGTCTCTTTGTAAATACTAGCAGTGCATTCTAATGACATTTAGATGAAGATTCCAAGAGAAATTTGTCATAGCACAAATCTGGACGGAATTTATCTTGTTTTGTCTTTCTAATAACAGGTCTCTTGCTAAACACTAGCTTTCTAATGGCTTTTAGATGAAGCTGCCTAGAGACCTGTGCCCCGAGCACATCACAGGACTCAATAGTTCTTGTTCCTCTTCACAGGGATGAGAAGCATCACCTGCTCCCCGGTAGCATAGGGGTGGGCACATGCTGAGCGGTCGTACCAGACCTTCTGCTTCCTCTGTGTCCTTGCTAGGTTTCTTCTAGCCAAGCCCATGAGCTCCACGAGCTTTTCCCAGTAAATCAGTACATACTCCACTATTGATGATCCCCCTGGAGAGGTCTACCCCTCCCACTCATCCCTCATGAAGTCTAGGGGTCCCCTCGCTCTCCTCCCATACAGCAACCCGAACGGGGAAAAGCTTGTGCATTCCTGGCGCACTACCCTCTTTGCGAACAGCAGGTGGGGTAAATAACTTGTCCCAGTCCTACGGGTACTGGACCATAATGGTTATCAGCAGCATCTTTAGGGTTCCATTCAACCTCTTCACCTGTTTTTCGTGAATCGAGCTCTCCGCAACCATTAGCAGTGCATCTTAATGGCTTTTACACAAAGATTCCTAGAGTAATTTGTTAATAGCACAACTCAGAAATGAAATTTGTTGGCCTTTCGCACGAACCGAGCTCACTAAACCATTAAAAGTCCATCCTCCTGTCTTCCAGGCGCGGTTTCCTTGAGACATTTGTCCCTAGCACGGATCAATAATTAGCTGAGTTGTTTGTCTTTCTCCCCTACACGTCTCTTTGTAAATACTAGCAGTGCATTCTAATGACATTTATATGAAGATTCCAAGAGAAATTTGTCATAGCACAAATCTGGACGGAATTTATCTTGTTTTGTCTTTCTAATAACAGGTCTCTTGCTAAACACTAGCTTTCTAATGGCTTTTAGATGAAGCTGCCTAGAGACCTGTGCCCCGAGCACATCACAGGACTCAATAGTTCTTGTTCCTCTTCACAGGGATGAGAAGCATCACCTGCTCCCCGGTAGCATAGGGGTGGGCACGCACATGCTGAGCGGTCGTACCAGACCTTCTGCTTCCTCTGTGTCCTTGCTAGGTTTCTTCTAGCCAAGCCCATGAGCTCCACGAGCTTTTCCCAGTAAATCAGTACATACTCCACTATTGATGATCCCCCTGGAGAGGTCTACCCCTCCCACTCATCCCTCATGAAGTCTAGGGGTCCCCTCGCTCTCCTCCCATACAGCAACCCGAACGGGGTGGTGTATACCTCGCGCACTACCCTCTTTGCGAACAGCAGGTGGGGTAAATAACTTGTCCCAGTCCTACGGGTACTGGACCATAATGGTTATCAGCAGCATCTTTAGGGTTCCATTCAACCTCTTCACCTGTTTCGCGTGAATCGAGCGCTCCGCAACCATTAGCAGTGCATCTTAATGGCTTTTACACAAAGATTCCTAGAGTAATTTGTTAATAGCACAACTCAGGAATGAAGACTCTCATTTTAAGTGTTTCTCCTTTAATGATGACTTCCAAACCACTAGCCGTTCATCCTAATGGCTTTTCAAGGATCATTCCTTGAGCATCATCTCCTTAGCACAGTCAGCAAGGAAATTCTCATTTGTCGTCTCTCACGATGCGATCTTATCCAAATCAGGAGCAGTACACACTAGTGACTTTTCAAGCATGACTCCTTGTGAAATTTTTCACTAGCACAGCACAGGAATGAAATTCTCTTTCTTCACCTTTCGACCTCTTCCAAACCACTAGCTGTGCAGCCTAAAGGTATTTAGATGAAGAATCCTTGAGACACGTGTCCCAAAGCCAGCTCAGGAATGAATTGCCTATTTTTAGTATTTCTCACCAACTGAGCGCTTCAAAACCCTTAACAATCAATCCTAACGACTTTTCAAGCATGCGTCCTTGAGAAATGTATCTACAGCACAGAATAGGAATGAAATTATCATTTTTTACTTTCTCATAAACCTATGGCTTCCGAACCATTAAGAGTGCGTCCAAATGCATTTCGCAGCATGCTTCCTTGAGAAATGGATCTCTAGCACAGATAAGGAATGAAAGTCTCTTTTGTCACCTTTCTCACCAGCCGACCACTTCGAAACCACTAGCTGTGAAGCCTAAAGGCATTTAGATGAAAACTCCTTGAGACATGTGTCCCAAGCACAGCTCAGGAATGAATTTCGTATTTTTAGTATTTCTCACCAACTGAGCGCTTCAAAAACCATTAACAATCAATTCTAACGACTTTTCAAGCACGAGTCCTTGAGAAATGTATCCGTAAGCACAGACAAGGAATGAATTTGTCATTTTTCTTCTTTCTCATAAACCTATGGCTTCCGAACCATTAAGAGTGCCTCCAAAGGCGTTTCGCAGCATGCTTCCTTGAGAAATTGTTCGCTAGCTCAGATTAGGAATGAAAGGCTCACGTTTCGTCTTTCTCCCGAACCGAGTTCTTCCAAACCAGTAGCAGTACAGTAGGCTTTAGAAGTATGATTCCTTGAGAAATTTGTAACCAGAGCAGCTCAGCAATGAATTCCTCATTTTTCCTCTTTCCCACGAACCGATTTCTTCCAAACCATAAGCAAGCAGCCCAATGACTTTTGGACGAGGAGTCTTGAGAAATTTGTCCTTAGCACGGATCAGTAATAAGTCAGTCATTTTTTTTTCTCTTTCTCTGGAACTGATGTCTTCCAAACCATTGGCAGTGCATCCTAATTGCTTTCGAAGCATGATTAATTGAGAAATTGGTCCCCAGCAGAGAAGAAGAATTAATTTCTCTTTTTCGTCTTTCTCACGAACCGATCTCTTAGAAATCATGTCCAGTAATGGCTTTTTGAGCATGAGTCCTTGAAATATTTATACCTAGCGCTGTCAGGAATGAAATTCGCATTTCTCTTCGTTCTCATGACTCGAAGTCTCCGAAACAATCAGCAGGGCATCTTCAGGCTTTCAGAAGAGGAGTCTTAGGGACATTTGGCCCTAGGACAGATCAGGAACAAAAGTCTCTTTTTCGTCTTTCTCACGAAACGATCACTTGCAAAGTATTAACAGTGTAAAGTAATAGCTTGAGAAATTTGGCCCTAGCAGAGCTCAGAAATGAAATTCTAATCTTTCCTCTTGAACATGAACCGTTCTCTTCCAAATCAGTAGCACAACATGACTCCTTGTGACATTTGTCAGTAGCACAGCTCAGGAATGAATTAATAATTTTTCGTCTTTCGCATAAACCGATGTCTTCCAAAAAATGCCATTTGCAATATGATGCTTTGAAACATTGATCTCTAGCACAAATCAGGAATGAAATTTGTTGGCCTTTCTCACGAACCGAGCTCGCTAAACCATTAAAAGTCCATGCTCCTGTCTTCCAGGCGCGGTTTCCTTGAGACATTTGTCCCTAGCACGGATCAATAATTAGCTGAGCTGTTTGTCTTTCTCCCCTACACGTCTCTTTGTAAATACTAGCAGTGCATTCTAATGACATTTAGATGAAGATTCAAGAGAAATTTGTCATAGCACAAATCTGGACGGAATTTATCTTGTTTGTCTTTCTAATAACAGGTCTCTTGCTAAACACTAGCTTTCTAATGGCTTTTAGATGAAGCTGCCTAGAGACCTGTGCCCCAAGCACATCACAGGACTCAATAGTTCTTGTTCCTCTTCACAGGGATGAGAAGCATCACCTGCTCCCCGGTAGCATAGGGTTGGGCACATGCTGAGCGGTCGTACAGGACCTTCTGCTTCCTCTGTGTCCTTGCTAGGTTTCTTCTAGCCAAGCCCATGAGCTCCACGAGCTTTTCCCAGTAAATCAGTACATACTCCACTATTGATGATCCCCCTGGAGAGGTCTACCCCTCCCACTCATCCCTCATGAAGTCTAGGGGTCCCCTCGCTCTCCTCCCATACAGCAACCCGAACGGGGAAAAGCTTGTGCATTCCTGGCGCACTACCCTCTTTGCGAACAGCAGGTGGGGTAAATAACTTGTCCCAGTCCTACGGGTACTGGACCATAATGGTTATCAGCAGCATCTTTAGGGTTCCATTCAACCTCTTCACCTGTTTTTCGTGAATCGAGCTCTCCGCAACCATTAGCAGTGCATCTTAATGGCTTTTACACAAAGATTCCTAGAGTAATTTGTTAATAGCACAACTCAGAAATGAAATTTGTTGGCCTTTCGCACGAACCGAGCTCACTAAACCATTAAAAGTCCATCCTCCTGTCTTCCAGGCGCGGTTTCCTTGAGACATTTGTCCCT
The DNA here is from genome assembly GCF_011386835.1 of Chrysemys picta bellii. Taxonomy (NCBI): domain Eukaryota; kingdom Metazoa; phylum Chordata; order Testudines; family Emydidae; genus Chrysemys; species Chrysemys picta. The sequence goes on from NW_027053029.1 coordinate 49,591, forward strand.
AGCACGGATCAATAATTAGCTGAGTTGTTTGTCTTTCTCCCCTACACGTCTCTTTGTAAATACTAGCAGTGCATTCTAATGACATTTATATGAAGATTCCAAGAGAAATTTGTCATAGCACAAATCTGGACGGAATTTATCTTGTTTTGTCTTTCTAATAACAGGTCTCTTGCTAAACACTAGCTTTCTAATGGCTTTTAGATGAAGCTGCCTAGAGACCTGTGCCCCGAGCACATCACAGGACTCAATAGTTCTTGTTCCTCTTCACAGGGATGAGAAGCATCACCTGCTCCCCGGTAGCATAGGGGTGGGCACATGCTGAGCGGTCGTACCAGACCTTCTGCTTCCTCTGTGTCCTTGCTAGGTTTCTTCTAGCCAAGCCCATGAGCTCCACGAGCTTTTCCCAGTAAATCAGTACATACTCCACTATTGATGATCCCCCTGGAGAGGTCTACCCCTCCCACTCATCCCTCATGAAGTCTAGGGGTCCCCTCGCTCTCCTCCCATACAGCAACCCGAACGGGGTGGTGTATACCTCGCGCACTACCCTCTTTGCGAACAGCAGGTGGGGTAAATAACTTGTCCCAGTCCTACGGGTACTGGACCATAATGGTTATCAGCAGCATCTTTAGGGTTCCATTCAACCTCTTCACCTGTTTCGCGTGAATCGAGCGCTCCGCAACCATTAGCAGTGCATCTTAATGGCTTTTACACAAAGATTCCTAGAGTAATTTGTTAATAGCACAACTCAGGAATGAAGACTCTCATTTTAAGTGTTTCTCCTTTAATGATGACTTCCAAACCACTAGCCGTTCATCCTAATGGCTTTTCAAGGATCATTCCTTGAGCATCATCTCCTTAGCACAGTCAGCAAGGAAATTCTCATTTGTCGTCTCTCACGATGCGATCTTATCCAAATCAGGAGCAGTACACACTAGTGACTTTTCAAGCATGACTCCTTGTGAAATTTTTCACTAGCACAGCACAGGAATGAAATTCTCTTTCTTCACCTTTCGACCTCTTCCAAACCACTAGCTGTGCAGCCTAAAGGTATTTAGATGAAGAATCCTTGAGACACGTGTCCCAAAGCCAGCTCAGGAATGAATTGCCTATTTTTAGTATTTCTCACCAACTGAGCGCTTCAAAACCCTTAACAATCAATCCTAACGACTTTTCAAGCATGCGTCCTTGAGAAATGTATCTACAGCACAGAATAGGAATGAAATTATCATTTTTTACTTTCTCATAAACCTATGGCTTCCGAACCATTAAGAGTGCGTCCAAATGCATTTCGCAGCATGCTTCCTTGAGAAATGGATCTCTAGCACAGATAAGGAATGAAAGTCTCTTTTGTCACCTTTCTCACCAGCCGACCACTTCGAAACCACTAGCTGTGAAGCCTAAAGGCATTTAGATGAAAACTCCTTGAGACATGTGTCCCAAGCACAGCTCAGGAATGAATTTCGTATTTTTAGTATTTCTCACCAACTGAGCGCTTCAAAAACCATTAACAATCAATTCTAACGACTTTTCAAGCACGAGTCCTTGAGAAATGTATCCGTAAGCACAGACAAGGAATGAATTTGTCATTTTTCTTCTTTCTCATAAACCTATGGCTTCCGAACCATTAAGAGTGCCTCCAAAGGCGTTTCGCAGCATGCTTCCTTGAGAAATTGTTCGCTAGCTCAGATTAGGAATGAAAGGCTCACGTTTCGTCTTTCTCCCGAACCGAGTTCTTCCAAACCAGTAGCAGTACAGTAGGCTTTAGAAGTATGATTCCTTGAGAAATTTGTAACCAGAGCAGCTCAGCAATGAATTCCTCATTTTTCCTCTTTCCCACGAACCGATTTCTTCCAAACCATAAGCAAGCAGCCCAATGACTTTTGGACGAGGAGTCTTTGAGAAATTTGTCCTTAGCACGGATCAGTAATAAGTCAGTCATTTTTTTTTCTCTTTCTCTGGAACTGATGTCTTCCAAACCATTGGCAGTGCATCCTAATTGCTTTCGAAGCATGATTAATTGAGAAATTGGTCCCCAGCAGAGAAGAAGAATTAATTTCTCTTTTTCGTCTTTCTCACGAACCGATCTCTTAGAAATCATGTCCAGTAATGGCTTTTTGAGCATGAGTCCTTGAAATATTTATACCTAGCGCTGTCAGGAATGAAATTCGCATTTCTCTTCGTTCTCATGACTCGAAGTCTCCGAAACAATCAGCAGGGCATCTTCAGGGCTTTCAGAAGAGGAGTCTTAGGGACATTTGGCCCTAGGACAGATCAGGAACAAAAGTCTCTTTTTCGTCTTTCTCACGAAACGATCACTTGCAAAGTATTAACAGTGTAAAGTAATAGCTTGAGAAATTTGGCCCTAGCAGAGCTCAGAAATGAAATTCTAATCTTTCCTCTTGAACATGAACCGTTCTCTTCCAAATCAGTAGCACAACATGACTCCTTGTGACATTTGTCAGTAGCACAGCTCAGGAATGAATTAATAATTTTTCGTCTTTCGCATAAACCGATGTCTTCCAAAAAATGCCATTTGCAATATGATGCTTTGAAACATTGATCTCTAGCACAAATCAGGAATGAAATTTGTTGGCCTTTCTCACGAACCGAGCTCGCTAAACCATTAAAAGTCCATGCTCCTGTCTTCCAGGCGCGGTTTCCTTGAGACATTTGTCCCTAGCACGGATCAATAATTAGCTGAGTTGTTTGTCTTTCTCCCCTACACGTCTCTTTGTAAATACTAGCAGTGCATTCTAATGACATTTAGATGAAGATTCCAAGAGAAATTTATCAGAGCACAAATCTGGACGGAATTTATCTTGTTTTGTCTTTCCAATAACAGGACTCTTCCTAAACACTAGCTTTCTAATGGCTTTTAGATGAAGCTGTCTAGAGGCCTGTGCCCCAAGCACATCACAGGACTCAATAGTTCTTGTTCCTCTTCACAGGGATGAGAAGCATCACCTGCTCCCCGGTAGCATAGGGTTGGGCACATGCTGAGCGGTCGTACAGGACCTTCTGCTTCCTCTGTGTCCTTGCTAGGTTTCTTCTAGCCAAGCCCATGAGCTCCACGAGCTTTTCCCAGTAAATCAGTACATACTCCACTATTGATGATCCCCCTGGAGAGGTCTACCCCTCCCACTCATCCCTCATGAAGTCTAGGGGTCCCCTCGCTCTCCTCCCATACAGCAACCCGAACGGGGAAAAGCTTGTGCATTCCTGGCGCACTACCCTCTTTGCGAACAGCAGGTGGGGTAAACAACTTGTCCCAGTCCTACGGGTACTGGACCATAATGGTTATCAGCAGCATCTTTAGGGTTCCATTCAACCTCTTCACCTGTTTCGCGTGAATCGAGCGCTCCGCAACCATTAGCAGTGCATCTTAATGGCTTTTACACAAAGATTCCTAGAGTAATTTGTTAATAGCACAACTCAGGAATGAAGACTCTCATTTTAAGTGTTTCTCCTTTAATGATGACTTCCAAACCACTAGCCGTTCATCCTAATGGCTTTTCAAGGATCATTCCCTGAGCATCATCTCCTTAGCACAGTCAGCAAGGAAATTCTCATTTGTCGTCTCTCACGATGCGATCTTATCCAAATAAGGAGCAGTACACACTAGTGACTTTTCAAGCATGACTCCTTGTGAAATTTTTCACTAGCAAAGCACAGGAATGAAATTCTCTTTCTTCACCTTTCGACCTCTTCCAAACCACTAGCTGTGCAGCCTAAAGGTATTTAGATGAAGAATCCTTGAGACACGTGTCCCAAAGCCAGCTCAGGAATGAATTGCCTATTTTTAGTATTTCTCACCAACTGAGCGCTTCAAAACCCTTAACAATCAATCCTAACGACTTTTCAAGCATGCGTCCTTGAGAAATGTATCTACAGCACAGAATAGGAATGAAATTATCATTTTTTTTCTTTCTCATACACCTATGGCTTCCGAACCACTAAGAGTGCATCCAAATGCATTTCGCAGCATGCTTCCTTGAGAAATGGATCTCTAGCACAGATGAGGAATGAAAGTCTCTTTTGTCACCTTTCTCACCAGCCGACCACTTCGAAACCACTAACTGTGAAGCCTAAAGGCATTTAGATGAAAACTCCTTGAGACATGTGTCCCAAGCACAGCTCAGGAATGAATTTCCTATTTTTAGTATTTCTCACCAACTGAGCGCTTCAAAAACCATTAACAATCAATTCTAACGACTTTTCAAGCATGAGTCCTTGAGAAATGTATCCGTAAGCACAGACAAGGAATGAATTTGTCATTTTTCTTCTTTCTCATAAACCTATGGCTTCCGAACCATTAAGAGTGCCTCCAAAGGCGTTTCGCAGCATGCTTCCTTGAGAAATTGATCGCTAGCTCAGATTAGGAATGAAAGGCTCACGTTTCGGCTTTCTCCCGAACCGAGTTCTTCCAAACCAGTAGCAGTACAGTAGGCTTTAGAGGTATGATTCCTTGAGAAATTTGTAACCAGAGCAGCTCAGCAATGAATTCCTCATTTTTCGTCTTTCCCACGAACCGATTTCTTCCAAACCATAAGCAAGCAGCCCAATGACTTTTGGATGAGGAGTCTTTGAGAAATTTGTCCTTAGCACGGATCAGTAATAAATCAGTCATTTTTTTTCTCTTTCTCTGGAACTGATGTCTTCCAAACCATTGGCAGTGCATCCTAATTGCTTACGAAGCTTGATTAATTGAGAAATTGGTCCCCAGCAGAGAAGAAGAATTAATTTCTCTTTTTCGTCTTTCTCACGAACCGATCTCTTAGAAATCATGTCCAGTAATGGCTTTTTGAGCATGAGTCCTTGAAATATTTATACCTAGCGCTGTCAGGAATGAAATTCGCATTTCTCTTCGTTCTCATGACTCGAAGTCTCCGAAACAATCAGCAGGGCATCTTCAGGGCTTTCAGAAGAGGAGTCTTAGGGACATTTGGCCCGAGGACAGATCAGTAACAAAAGTCTCTTTTTCGTCTTTCTCACGAAACGATCACTTGCAAAGCATTAACAGTCTAACGTAATAGCTTGAGAAATGTGGCCCTAGCAGAGCTCAGAAATGAAATTCTTATCTTTCCTCTTGAACATGAACCGTTCTCTTCCAAATCAGTAGCACAACATGACTCCTTGTGACATTTGTCAGTAGCACAGCTCAGGAATGAATTAATAATTTTTCGTATTTCTCATAAACCGATGTCTTCCAAAAAATGCCATTTGCAGTATGATGCTTTGAAACATTGATCTCTGCAGATGTCTGTGTTTTTCCAGGGCCAGATGCTGCTACCTGGTCACTGGAAGGGCCCGTGTGAGCTCTGACCAAAGATGAGGGAAGACGCCCAGCCTGGCTAGACAGATTCCTTCGTGGCATGGCTGGGGACAGAAGCCTGCAGCCAAAGCTCACACTGCTGGAAACAACCTGCAGAGGCCTTTCATCTCCCCAGGGTCAGACGTCACCACTAGGAGAATGTGAGCGCCGGAGCACTGGGGGAGGTGGCCTGAGATAGCATCCCAGGGCACAACCACCTGTGTCAAGTCCATTCTGATTCCACGCTCAGCAAACATGCAGGGAGCTATGCGGTCAGGAGAGGCGCTGGTCAGAATTTTCCAGTGGAACCGTTTTTCCATCAAAAATTGCCAGCTTGTCAAAATCCAAATGTTCTGTGGGAACACGTTGATTTGGACAAACCTTCAGACAGATTTCACACGGAAAGCTGCTTGGCTCCCTGCCAGCTCACCCGTCTGCCCACGTGCTTGACAAGCTAATGGGGGGGACTGGGCTTCCAGGCTGCGGAGAGAAGCCCTGGCTCCCAAGATCCCAGGGTCCCCGAAACCCTCTCCTCGTGGGGATAATGTTCTGGTTACTGCACAGCTCTAGGAGGAGAGGAGGTATCCGATGCCCCACAAGCCACCAATCCTGCCTACCAAGATCCTAGTAACTACAACAGCCTGTGAGAACATCCTTACCTTTAGGACACTTTCTCTGCCAGGTGAAAGGGTGTGGGCTCGACCCCTTCCTGCCACCAGAGTCCAGCACTGCCGAGAAAGCCAAGTGTGGACTAAACTAAGCCCCTGGTTAACCCTTTCCCAGAGGAATCCAGAAGCCATTGATAATTGCAGGCCTCTCTCCCAGCTCACTCCTTCATCCTGAAATAGGGGTCGGTGAGTCCTGGATGAACACCGTTCAGCTGGGAACATGCTCCCCCTCCCCGTGCCGAGGACTGCATGAGATGGGTGTAGTGGGCACTAGATGTGAAGCCTAAAGGTATTTAGATGAAGAATCCTTGAGACATTTGTCCCAAGCTGAGCTCAGGAATGAATTGCCTATTTTTAGTATTTCTCACTAACTGAGCGCTTCAAAACCTTTAACAATCAATCCTAACGACTTTTCAAGCATGGGTCCTACAGAAATGTATCGGCAGCACAGAACAGGAAGGAGTTTATCATTTTTTTTCTTTCTCACAAACCTATGGCTTCCGAACCATTAAGAGTGCCTCCAAAGGCGTTTCGCAGCATGCTTCCGTGAGAAATTGATCGCTAGATCAGATTAGAAATGAAATTCTCACGTTTCGTCTTTCTCACGAACCGAGTTCTTCCAAACCAGTAGCAGTACAGTAGGCTTTAGAGGTATGATTCCTTGAGAAATTTGTAACCAGAGCAGCTCAGCAATGAATTCCTCATTTTTCGTCTTTCCCACGAACCGATTTCTTCCAAACCATAAGCAAGCAGCCCAATGACTTTTGGATGAGGAGTCTTTGAGAAATTTGTCCTTAGCACGGATCAGTAATAAGTCAGTCATTTTTTTTTCCTCTTTCTCTGGAACTGATGTCTTCCAAACCATTGGCAGTGCATCCTAATTGCTTTCGAAGCATGATTAATTGAGAAATTGGTCCCCAGCAGAGAAGAAGAATTAATTTCTCTTTTTCGTCTTTCTCACGAACCGATCTCTTAGAAATCATGTCCAGTAATGGCTTTTTGAGCATGAGTCCTTGAAATATTTATACCTAGCGCTGTCAGGAATGAAATTCGCATTTCTCTTCGTTCTGATGACTCGAAGTCTCCGAAACAATCAGCAGGGCATCTTCAGGGCTTTCAGAAGAGGAGTCTTAGGGACATTTGGCCCGAGGACAGATCAGTAACAAAAGTCTCTTTTTCGTCTTTCTCACGAAACGATCACTTGCAAAGCATTAACAGTCTAACGTAATAGCTTGAGAAATGTGGCCCTAGCAGAGCTCAGAAATGAAATTCTTATCTTTCCTCTTGAACATGAACCGTTCTCTTCCAAATCAGTAGCACAACATGACTCCTTGTGACATTTGTCAGTAGCACAGCTCAGGAATGAATTAATATTTTTTCGTATTTCTCATAAACCGATGTCTTCCAAAAAATGCCATTTGCAGTATGATGCTTTGAAACATTGATCTCTAGCACAAATCAGGAATGAAATTTGTTGGCCTTTCTCACGAACCGAGCTCGCTAAACCATTAAAAGTCCATGCTCCTGTCTTCCAGGCGCGGTTTCCTTGAGACATTTGTCCCTAGCACGGATCAATAATTAGCTGAGTTGTTTGTCTTTCTCCCCTACACGTCTCTTTGTAAATACTAGCAGTGCATTCTAATGACATTTAGATGAAGATTCCAAGAGAAATTTATCAGAGCACAAATCTGGACGGAATTTATCTTGTTTTGTCTTTCCAATAACAGGACTCTTCCTAAACACTAGCTTTCTAATGGCTTTTAGATGAAGCTGTCTAGAGGCCTGTGCCCCAAGCACATCACAGGACTCAATAGTTCTTGTTCCTCTTCACAGGGATGAGAAGCATCACCTGCTCCCCGGTAGCATAGGGTTGGGCACATGCTGAGCGGTCGTACAGGACCTTCTGCTTCCTCTGTGTCCTTGCTAGGTTTCTTCTAGCCAAGCCCATGAGCTCCACGAGCTTTTCCCAGTGAATCAGTACATACTCCACTATTGATGATCCCCCTGGAGAGGTCTACCCCTCCCACTCATCCCTCATGAAGTCTAGGGGTCCCCTCGCTCTCCTCCCATACAGCAACCCGAACGGGGAAAAGCTTGTGCATTCCTGGCGCACTACCCTCTTTGCGAACAGCAGGTGGGGTAAATAACTTGTCCCAGTCCTACGGGTACTGGACCATAATGGTTATCAGCAGCATCTTTAGGGTTCCATTCAACCTCTTCACCTGTTTCGCGTGAATCGAGCGCTCCGCAACCATTAGCAGTGCATCTTAATGGCTTTTACACAAAGATTCCTAGAGTAATTTGTTAATAGCACAACTCAGGAATGAAGACTCTCATTTTAAGTGTTTCTCCTTTAATGATGACTTCCAAACCACTAGCCGTTCATCCTAATGGCTTTTCAAGGATCATTCCTTGAGCATCATCTCCTTAGCACAGTCAGCAAGGAAATTCTCATTTGTCGTCTCTCACGATGCGATCTTATCCAAATCAGGAGCAGTACACACTAGTGACTTTTCAAGCATGACTCCTTGTGAAATTTTTCACTAGCACAGCACAGGAATGAAATTCTCTTTCTTCACCTTTCGACCTCTTCCAAACCACTAGCTGTGCAGCCTAAAGGTATTTAGATGAAGAATCCTTGAGACACGTGTCCCAAAGCCAGCTCAGGAATGAATTGCCTATTTTTAGTATTTCTCACCAACTGAGCGCTTCAAAACCCTTAACAATCAATCCTAACGACTTTTCAAGCATGCGTCCTTGAGAAATGTATCTACAGCACAGAATAGGAATGAAATTATCATTTTTTACTTTCTCATACACCTATGGCTTCCGAACCATTAAGAGTGCGTCCAAATGCATTTCGCAGCATGCTTCCTTGAGAAATGGATCTCTAGCACAGATAAGGAATGAAAGTCTCTTTTGTCACCTTTCTCACCAGCCGACCACTTCGAAACCACTAGCTGTGAAGCCTAAAGGCATTTAGATGAAAACTCCTTGAGACATGTGTCCCAAGCACAGCTCAGGAATGAATTTCGTATTTTTAGTATTTCTCACCAACTGAGCGCTTCAAAAACCATTAACAATCAATTCTAACGACTTTTCAAGCACGAGTCCTTGAGAAATGTATCCGTAAGCACAGACAAGGAATGAATTTGTCATTTTTCTTCTTTCTCATAAACCTATGGCTTCCGAACCATTAAGAGTGCCTCCAAAGGCGTTTCGCAGCATGCTTCCTTGAGAAATTGTTCGCTAGCTCAAATTAGGAATGAAAGGCTCACGTTTCGTCTTTCTCCCGAACCGAGTTCTTCCAAACCAGTAGCAGTACAGTAGGCTTTAGAAGTATGATTCCTTGAGAAATTTGTAACCAGAGCAGCTCAGCAATGAATTCCTCATTTTTCCTCTTTCCCACGAACCGATTTCTTCCAAACCATAAGCAAGCAGCCCAATGACTTTTGGACGAGGAGTCTTTGAGAAATTTGTCCTTAGCACGGATCAGTAATAAGTCAGTCATTTTTTTTCTCTTTCTCTGGAACTGATGTCTTCCAAACCATTGGCAGTGCATCCTAATTGCTTTCGAAGCATGATTAATTGAGAAATTGGTCCCCAGCAGAGAAGAAGAATTAATTTCTCTTTTTCGTCTTTCTCACGAACCGATCTCTTAGAAATCATGTCCAGTAATGGCTTTTTGAGCATGAGTCCTTGAAATATTTATACCTAGCGCTGTCAGGAATGAAATTCGCATTTCTCTTCGTTCTCATGACTCGAAGTCTCCGAAACAATCAGCAGGGCATCTTCAGGGCTTTCAGAAGAGGAGTCTTAGGGACATTTGGCCCTAGGACAGATCAGGAACAAAAGTCTCTTTTTCGTCTTTCTCACGAAACGATCACTTGCAAACTATTAACAGTGTAAAGTAATAGCTTGAGAAATTTGGCCCTAGCAGAGCTCAGAAATGAAATTCTAATCTTTCCTCTTGAACATGAACCGTTCTCTTCCAAATCAGTAGCACAACATGACTCCTTGTGACATTTGTCAGTAGCACAGCTCAGGAATGAATTAATATTTTTTCGTATTTCTCATAAACCGATGTCTTCCAAAAAATGCCATTTGCAATATGATGCTTTGAAACATTGATCTCTAGCACAAATCAGGAATGAAATTTGTTGGCCTTTCTCACGAACCGAGCTCGCTAAACCATTAAAAGTCCATGCTCCTGTCTTCCAGGCGCGGTTTCCTTGAGACATTTGTCCCTAGCACGGATCAATAATTAGCTGAGTTGTTTGTCTTTCTCCCCTACACGTCTCTTTGTAAATACTAGCAGTGCATTCTAATGACATTTAGATGAAGATTCCAAGAGAAATTTATCAGAGCACAAATCTGGACGGAATTTATCTTGTTTTGTCTTTCCAATAACAGGACTCTTCCTAAACACTAGCTTTCTAATGGCTTTTAGATGAAGCTGTCTAGAGGCCTGTGCCCCAAGCACATCACAGGACTCAATAGTTCTTGTTCCTCTTCACAGGGATGAGAAGCATCACCTGCTCCCCGGTAGCATAGGGGTGGGCACATGCTGAGCGGTCGTACCAGACCTTCTGCTTCCTCTGTGTCCTTGCTAGGTTTCTTCTAGCCAAGCCCATGAGCTCCACGAGCTTTTCCCAGTAAATCAGTACATACTCCACTATTGATGATCCCCCTGGAGAGGTCTACCCCTCCCACTCATCCCTCATGAAGTCTAGGGGTCCCCTCGCTCTCCTCCCATACAGCAACCCGAACGGGGTGGTGTATACCTCGCGCACTACCCTCTTTGCGAACAGCAGGTGGGGTAAATAACTTGTCCCAGTCCTACGGGTACTGGACCATAATGGTTATCAGCAGCATCTTTAGGGTTCCATTCAACCTCTTCACCTGTTTCACGTGAATCGAGCGCTCCGCAACCATTAGCAGTGCATCTTAATGGCTTTTACACAAAGATTCCTAGAGTAATTTGTTAATAGCACAACTCAGGAATGAAGACTCTCATTTTAAGTGTTTCTCCTTTAATGATGACTTCCAAACCACTAGCCGTTCATCCTAATGGCTTTTCAAGGATCATTCCTTGAGCATCATCTCCTTAGCACAGTCAGCAAGGAAATTCTCATTTGTCGTCTCTCACGATGCGATCTTATCCAAATCAGGAGCAGTACACACTAGTGACTTTTCAAGCATGACTCCTTGTGAAATTTTTCACTAGCACAGCACAGGAATGAAATTCTCTTTCTTCACCTTTCGACCTCTTCCAAACCACTAGCTGTGCAGCCTAAAGGTATTTAGATGAAGAATCCTTGAGACACGTGTCCCAAAGCCAGCTCAGTAATGAATTGCCTATTTTTAGTATTTCTCACCAACTGAGCGCTTCAAAACCCTTAACAATCAATCCTAACGACTTTTCAAGCATGCGTCCTTGAGAAATGTATCTACAGCACAGAATAGGAATGAAATTATCATTTTTTACTTTCTCATAAACCTATGGCTTCCGAACCATTAAGAGTGCGTCCAAATGCATTTCGCAGCATGCTTCCTTGAGAAATGGATCTCTAGCACAGATAAGGAATGAAAGTCTCTTTTGTCACCTTTCTCACCAGCCGACCACTTCGAAACCACTAGCTGTGAAGCCTAAAGGCATTTAGATGAAAACTCCTTGAGACATGTGTCCCAAGCACAGCTCAGGAATGAATTTCGTATTTTTAGTATTTCTCACCAACTGAGCGCTTCAAAAACCATTAACAATCAATTCTAACGACTTTTCAAGCACGAGTCCTTGAGAAATGTATCCGTAAGCACAGACAAGGAATGAATTTGTCATTTTTCTTCTTTCTCATAAACCTATGGCTTCCGAACCATTAAGAGTGCCTCCAAAGGCGTTTCGCAGCATGCTTCCTTGAGAAATTGTTCGCTAGCTCAGATTAGGAATGAAAGGCTCACGTTTCGTCTTTCTCCCGAACCGAGTTCTTCCAAACCAGTAGCAGTACAGTAGGCTTTAGAAGTATGATTCCTTGAGAAATTTGTAACCAGAGCAGCTCAGCAATGAATTCCTCATTTTTCCTCTTTCCCACGAACCGATTTCTTCCAAACCATAAGCAAGCAGCCCAATGACTTTTGGACGAGGAGTCTTTGAGAAATTTGTCCTTAGCACGGATCAGTAATAAGTCAGTCATTTTTTTTTCTCTTTCTCTGGAACTGATGTCTTCCAAACCATTGGCAGTGCATCCTAATTGCTTTCGAAGCATGATTAATTGAGAAATTGGTCCCCAGCAGAGAAGAAGAATTAATTTCTCTTTTTCGTCTTTCTCACGAACCGATCTCTTAGAAATCATGTCCAGTAATGGCTTTTTGAGCATGAGTCCTTGAAATATTTATACCTAGCGCTGTCAGGAATGAAATTCGTATTTCTCTTCGTTCTCATGACTCGAAGTCTCCGAAACAATCAGCAGGGCATCTTCAGGGCTTTCAGAAGAGGAGTCTTAGGGACATTTGGCCCTAGGACAGATCAGGAACAAAAGTCTCTTTTTCGTCTTTCTCACGAAACGATCACTTGCAAAGTATTAACAGTGTAAAGTAATAGCTTGAGAAATTTGGCCCTAGCAGAGCTCAGAAATGAAATTCTAATCTTTCCTCTTGAACATGAACCGTTCTCTTCCAAATCAGTAGCACAACATGACTCCTTGTGACATTTGTCAGTAGCACAGCTCAGGAATGAATTAATAATTTTTCGTCTTTCGCATAAACCGATGTCTTCCAAAAAATGCCATTTGCAATATGATGCTTTGAAACATTGATCTCTAGCACAAATCAGGAATGAAATTTGTTGGCCTTTCTCACGAACCGAGCTCGCTAAACCATTAAAAGTCCATGCTCCTGTCTTCCAGGCGCGGTTTCCTTGAGACATTTGTCCCTAGCACGGATCAATAATTAGCTGAGTTGTTTGTCTTTCTCCCCTACACGTCTCTTTGTAAATACTAGCAGTGCATTCTAATGACATTTAGATGAAGATTCCAAGAGAAATTTATCAGAGCACAAATCTGGACGGAATTTATCTTGTTTTGTCTTTCCAATAACAGGACTCTTCCTAAACACTAGCTTTCTAATGGCTTTTAGATGAAGCTGTCTAGAGGCCTGTGCCCCAAGCACATCACAGGACTCAATAGTTCTTGTTCCTCTTCACAGGGATGAGAAGCATCACCTGCTCCCCGGTAGCATAGGGTTGGGCACATGCTGAGCGGTCGTACAGGACCTTCTGCTTCCTCTGTGTCCTTGCTAGGTTTCTTCTAGCCAAGCCCATGAGCTCCACGAGCTTTTCCCAGTAAATCAGTACATACTCCATCATTGATGATCCCCCTGGAGAGGTCTACCCCTCCCACTCATCCCTCATGAAGTTTAGGGGTCCCCTCGCTCTCCTGCCATACAGCAACCCGAACTGGGAAAAGCTTGTGCATTCCTGGCGCACTACCCTCTTTGCGAACAGCAGGTGGGGTAAATAACTTGTCCCAGTCCTACGGGTACTGGACCATAATGGTTATTAGCAGCATCTTTAGGGTTCCATTCAACCTCTTCACCTGTTTTTCGTGAATCGAGCTCTCCGCAACCATTAGCAGTGCATCTTAATGGCTTTTACACAAAGATTCCTAGAGTAATTTGTTAATAGCACAACTCAGGAATGAAGACTCTCATTTTAAGTGTTTCTCCTTTAATGATGACTTCCAAACCACTAGCCGTTCATCCTAATGGCTTTTCAAGGATCATTCCCTGAGCATCATCTCCTTAGCACAGTCAGCAAGGAAATTCTCAATTCCAAACCACTAGCTGTGCAGCCTAAAGGTATTTAGATGAAGAATCCTTGAGACACGTGTCCCAAAGCCAGCTCAGGAATGAATTGCCTATTTTTAGTATTTCTCACCAACTGAGCGCTTCAAAACCCTTAACAATCAATCCTAACGACTTTTCAAGCATGCGTCCTTGAGAAATGTATCTACAGCACAGAATAGGAATGAAATTATCATTTTTTTTCTTTCTCATACACCTATGGCTTCCGAACCATTAAGAGTGCATCCAAATGCATTTCGCAGCATGCTTCCTTGAGAAAAGGATCTCTAGCACAGATGAGGAATGAAAGTCTCTTTTGTCACCTTTCTCACCAGCCGACCACTTCGAAACCACTAACTGTGAAGCCTAAAGGCATTTAGATGAAAACTCCTTGAGACATGTGTCCCAAGCACAGCTCAGGAATGAATTTCCTAATTTTAGTATTTCTCACCAACTGAGCGCTTCAAAAACCATTAACAATCAATTCTAACGACTTTTCAAGCATGAGTCCTTGAGAAATGTATCCGTAAGCACAGACAAGGAATGAATTTGTCATTTTTCTTCTTTCTCATAAACCTATGGCTTCCGAACCATTAAGAGTGCCTCCAAAGGCGTTTCGCAGCATGCTTCCTTGAGAAATTGATCGCTAGCTCAGATTAGGAATGAAAGGCTCACGTTTCGGCTTTCTCCCGAACCGAGTTCTTCCAAACCAGTAGCAGTACAGTAGGCTTTAGAGGTATGATTCCTTGAGAAATTTGTAACCAGAGCAGCTCAGCAATGAATTCCTCATTTTTCGTCTTTCCCACGAACCGATTTCTTCCAAACCATAAGCAAGCAGCCCAATGACTTTTGGATGAGGAGTCTTTGAGAAATTTGTCCTTAGCACGGATCAGTAATGAATCAGTCATTTTTTTTCTCTTTCTCTGGAACTGATGTCTTCCAAACCATTGGCAGTGCATCCTAATTGCTTACGAAGCTTGATTAATTGAGAAATTGGTCCCCAGCAGAGAAGAAGAATTAATTTCTCTTTTTCGTCTTTCTCACGAACCGATCTCTTAGAAATCATGTCCAGTAATGGCTTTTTGAGCATGAGTCCTTGAAATATTTATACCTAGCGCTGTCAGGAATGAAATTCGCATTTCTCTTCGTTCTGATGACTCGAAGTCTCCGAAACAATCAGCAGGGCATCTTCAGGGCTTTCAGAAGAGGAGTCTTAGGGACATTTGGCCCGAGGACAGATCAGTAACAAAAGTCTCTTTTTCGTCTTTCTCACGAAACGATCACTTGCAAAGCATTAACAGTCTAACGTAATAGCTTGAGAAATGTGGCCCTAGCAGAGCTCAGAAATGAAATTATTATCTTTCCTCTTGAACATGAACCGTTCTCTTCCAAATCAGTAGCACAACATGACTCCTTGTGACATTTGTCAGTAGCACAGCTCAGGAATGAATTAATAATTTTTCGTATTTCTCATAAACCGATGTCTTCCAAAAAATGCCATTTGCAGTATGATGCTTTGAAACATTGATCTCTAGCACAAATCAGGAATGAAATTTGTTGGCCTTTCTCACGAACCGAGCTCGCTAACCCATTACAAGTCGATCCTCCTGTCTTCCAGGCGAGGTTTCCTTGAGACATTTGTCCCTAGCACGGATCAATAATTAGCTGAGTTGTTTGTCTTTCTCCCCTACACGTCTCTTTATAAACACTAGCAGTGCATTCTAATGACATTTAGATGAAGATTCCAAGAGAAATTTGTCATAGCACAAATCAGGACGGAATTTATCTTGTTTTTTCTTTCTAATAACAGGTCTCTTCCTAAACACTAGCAGTGCATTCTAATGGTTTT
Organism: Chrysemys picta bellii; assembly: GCF_011386835.1. Classification (NCBI taxonomy): domain Eukaryota; kingdom Metazoa; phylum Chordata; order Testudines; family Emydidae; genus Chrysemys; species Chrysemys picta. The sequence continues at coordinate 65,258 of NW_027053029.1, forward strand.
TAGATGAAGCTGCCTAGAAACCTGTGCCCCAAGCACATCACAGGACTCAATAGTTCTTGTTCTTCACAGGGAAGAGAAACATCACCTGCTCCCCGGTAGCATAGGGGTGGGCACATGCTGAACGGTCGTAACAGACCTTCTGCTTCCTCTGTGTCCTTGCTAGGTTTCTTCTAGCCAAGCCCATGAGCTCCACGAGCTTTTCCCAGTAAATCAGTACATACTCCACCATTGATGATCCCACTGGAGAGGCCTACCCGTCCCACTCATTCCTCATGAAGTCTAGGAGTCCGCTCGCTCTCCTCCCATACAGGAACTCCAACAGGGAAAAGCCTGTTCATTCCTGGCGCACTACCCTCTTTGAGAACAGCAGGTGGGGTAAATAACTTGTCCCAGTCCTACGGCTACTGGACCATAATGGTTATCAGGAGCATCTTTAGGGTCCCATTCAACCTCCTCACCTTTTTCGCGTGAATCGAGCTCTCCGCAACCATTAGCAGTGCATCTTAATGGCTTTTACACAAAGATTCTTAGAGTAATTTGTTAATAGCACAACTCAGGAATGAAGACTCTCATTTTAAGTGTTTCTCTCCAAACGATGACTTCCAAACCCCTTAGCCGTTCCTCCTAATGCCTTTTCAAGGATCATTCCTTGAGCATCATCTCCTTAGCACAGTCAGCAACGAAATTCTCATTGGTCGTCTCTCACGATACGATCTAGTCCAAATCAGGAGCAGTACACACTAGTGACTTTTCAAACATGACTCCTTGTGAAATTTGTCAGTATCACAGCACAGGAATGAAATTCTCTTTTTTCACCTTTCTCACCTACCGACCTCTTCCAAACCACTAGCTGTGCAGCCTAAAGGTATTTAGATGAAGAATGCTTGAGACATTTGTCCCAAGCCCAGCTCAGGAATGAATTGCCTATTTTTAGTATTTCTCACCAACTGAGCGCTTCAAAACCCTTAACAATCAATCCTAACGACTTTTCAAGCATGAGTCCTTCAGAAATGTATCGGCAGCACAGAACAGGAAGGAGTTTAACTTTTTTTTCTTTCTCATAAACCTATGGCTTCCGAACCATTGAGAGTGCCTCCAAAGGCGTTTCGCAGCCTGCTTCCGTGAGAAATTGATCGCTAGCTCAGATTAGCAATGAAATTCTCATGTTTCGTCTTTCTCTCGAACCGATTTCTTCCAAACCATAAGCAAGCAGCCCAATGACTTTTGGACGAGGAGTCTTTGAGAAATTTGTCCTTAGCACGGATCAGTAATAAGTCAGTCATTTTTTTTTCTCTTTCTCTGGAACTGATGTCTTCCAAACCATTGGCAGTGCATCCTAATTGCTTTCGAAGCATGATTAATTGAGAAATTGGTCCCCAGCAGAGAAGAAGAATTAATTTCTCTTTTTCGTCTTTCTCACGAACCGATCTCTTAGAAATCATGTCCAGTAATGGCTTTTTGAGCATGAGTCCTTGAAATATTTATACCTAGCGCTGTCAGGAATGAAATTCGCATTTCTCTTCGTTCTCATGACTCGAAGTCTCCGAAACAATCAGCAGGGCATCTTCAGGGCTTTCAGAAGAGGAGTCTTAGGGACATTTGGCCCTAGGACAGATCAGGAACAAAAGTCTCTTTTTCGTCTTTCTCACGAAACGATCACTTGCAAAGTATTAACAGTGTAAAGTAATAGCTTGAGAAATTTGGCCCTAGCAGAGCTCAGAAATGAAATTCTAATCTTTCCTCTTGAACATGAACCGTTCTCTTCCAAATCAGTAGCACAACATGACTCCTTGTGACATTTGTCAGTAGCACAGCTCAGGAATGAATTAATAATTTTTCGTCTTTCGCATAAACCGATGTCTTCCAAAAAATGCCATTTGCAATATGATGCTTTGAAACATTGATCTCTAGCACAAATCAGGAATGAAATTTGTTGGCCTTTCTCACGAACCGAGCTCGCTAAACCATTAAAAGTCCATGCTCCTGTCTTCCAGGCGCGGTTTCCTTGAGACATTTGTCCCTAGCACGGATCAATAATTAGCTGAGTTGTTTGTCTTTCTCCCCTACACGTCTCTTTGTAAATACTAGCAGTGCATTCTAATGACATTTAGATGAAGATTCCAAGAGAAATTTATCAGAGCACAAATCTGGACGGAATTTATCTTGTTTTGTCTTTCCAATAACAGGACTCTTCCTAAACACTAGCTTTCTAATGGCTTTTAGATGAAGCTGTCTAGAGGCCTGTGCCCCAAGCACATCACAGGACTCAATAGTTCTTGTTCCTCTTCACAGGGATGAGAAGCATCACCTGCTCCCCGGTAGCATAGGGTTGGGCACATGCTGAGCGGTCGTACAGGACCTTCTGCTTCCTCTGTGTCCTTGCTAGGTTTCTTCTAGCCAAGCCCATGAGCTCCACGAGCTTTTCCCAGTAAATCAGTACATACTCCATCATTGATGATCCCCCTGGAGAGGTCTACCCCTCCCACTCATCCCTCATGAAGTTTAGGGGTCCCCTCGCTCTCCTGCCATACAGCAACCCGAACTGGGAAAAGCTTGTGCATTCCTGGCGCACTACCCTCTTTGCGAACAGCAGGTGGGGTAAATAACTTGTCCCAGTCCTACGGGTACTGGACCATAATGGTTATCAGCAGCATCTTTAGGGTTCCATTCAACCTCTTCACCTGTTTTTCGTGAATCGAGCTCTCCGCAACCATTAGCAGTGCATCTTAATGGCTTTTACACAAAGATTCCTAGAGTAATTTGTTAATAGCACAACTCAGAAATGAAATTTGTTGGCCTTTCGCACGAACCGAGCTCACTAAACCATTAAAAGTCCATCCTCCTGTCTTCCAGGCGCGGTTTCCTTGAGACATTTGTCCCTAGCACGGATCAATAATTAGCTGAGTTGTTTGTCTTTCTCCCCTACACGTCTCTTTGTAAATACTAGCAGTGCATTCTAATGACATTTATATGAAGATTCCAAGAGAAATTTGTCATAGCACAAATCTGGACGGAATTTATCTTGTTTTGTCTTTCTAATAACAGGTCTCTTGCTAAACACTAGCTTTCTAATGGCTTTTAGATGAAGCTGCCTAGAGACCTGTGCCCCGAGCACATCACAGGACTCAATAGTTCTTGTTCCTCTTCACAGGGATGAGAAGCATCACCTGCTCCCCGGTAGCATAGGGGTGGGCACATGCTGAGCGGTCGTACCAGACCTTCTGCTTCCTCTGTGTCCTTGCTAGGTTTCTTCTAGCCAAGCCCATGAGCTCCACGAGCTTTTCCCAGTAAATCAGTACATACTCCACTATTGATGATCCCCCTGGAGAGGTCTACCCCTCCCACTCATCCCTCATGAAGTCTAGGGGTCCCCTCGCTCTCCTCCCATACAGCAACCCGAACGGGGTGGTGTATACCTCGCGCACTACCCTCTTTGCGAACAGCAGGTGGGGTAAATAACTTGTCCCAGTCCTACGGGTACTGGACCATAATGGTTATCAGCAGCATCTTTAGGGTTCCATTCAACCTCTTCACCTGTTTCGCGTGAATCGAGCGCTCCGCAACCATTAGCAGTGCATCTTAATGGCTTTTACACAAAGATTCCTAGAGTAATTTGTTAATAGCACAACTCAGGAATGAAGACTCTCATTTTAAGTGTTTCTCCTTTAATGATGACTTCCAAACCACTAGCCGTTCATCCTAATGGCTTTTCAAGGATCATTCCTTGAGCATCATCTCCTTAGCACAGTCAGCAAGGAAATTCTCATTTGTCGTCTCTCACGATGCGATCTTATCCAAATCAGGAGCAGTACACACTAGTGACTTTTCAAGCATGACTCCTTGTGAAATTTTTCACTAGCACAGCACAGGAATGAAATTCTCTTTCTTCACCTTTCGACCTCTTCCAAACCACTAGCTGTGCAGCCTAAAGGTATTTAGATGAAGAATCCTTGAGACACGTGTCCCAAAGCCAGCTCAGGAATGAATTGCCTATTTTTAGTATTTCTCACCAACTGAGCGCTTCAAAACCCTTAACAATCAATCCTAACGACTTTTCAAGCATGCGTCCTTGAGAAATGTATCTACAGCACAGAATAGGAATGAAATTATCATTTTTTACTTTCTCATAAACCTATGGCTTCCGAACCATTAAGAGTGCGTCCAAATGCATTTCGCAGCATGCTTCCTTGAGAAATGGATCTCTAGCACAGATAAGGAATGAAAGTCTCTTTTGTCACCTTTCTCACCAGCCGACCACTTCGAAACCACTAGCTGTGAAGCCTAAAGGCATTTAGATGAAAACTCCTTGAGACATGTGTCCCAAGCACAGCTCAGGAATGAATTTCGTATTTTTAGTATTTCTCACCAACTGAGCGCTTCAAAAACCATTAACAATCAATTCTAACGACTTTTCAAGCACGAGTCCTTGAGAAATGTATCCGTAAGCACAGACAAGGAATGAATTTGTCATTTTTCTTCTTTCTCATAAACCTATGGCTTCCGAACCATTAAGAGTGCCTCCAAAGGCGTTTCGCAGCATGCTTCCTTGAGAAATTGTTCGCTAGCTCAAATTAGGAATGAAAGGCTCACGTTTCGTCTTTCTCCCGAACCGAGTTCTTCCAAACCAGTAGCAGTACAGTAGGCTTTAGAAGTATGATTCCTTGAGAAATTTGTAACCAGAGCAGCTCAGCAATGAATTCCTCATTTTTCCTCTTTCCCACGAACCGATTTCTTCCAAACCATAAGCAAGCAGCCCAATGACTTTTGGACGAGGAGTCTTTGAGAAATTTGTCCTTAGCACGGATCAGTAATAAGTCAGTCATTTTTTTTTCTCTTTCTCTGGAACTGATGTCTTCCAAACCATTGGCAGTGCATCCTAATTGCTTTCGAAGCATGATTAATTGAGAAATTGGTCCCCAGCAGAGAAGAAGAATTAATTTCTCTTTTTCGTCTTTCTCACGAACCGATCTCTTAGAAATCATGTCCAGTAATGGCTTTTTGAGCATGAGTCCTTGAAATATTTATACCTAGCGCTGTCAGGAATGAAATTCGCATTTCTCTTCGTTCTCATGACTCGAAGTCTCCGAAACAATCAGCAGGGCATCTTCAGGGCTTTCAGAAGAGGAGTCTTAGGGACATTTGGCCCTAGGACAGATCAGGAACAAAAGTCTCTTTTTCGTCTTTCTCACGAAACGATCACTTGCAAAGTATTAACAGTGTAAAGTAATAGCTTGAGAAATTTGGCCCTAGCAGAGCTCAGAAATGAAATTCTAATCTTTCCTCTTGAACATGAACCGTTCTCTTCCAAATCAGTAGCACAACATGACTCCTTGTGACATTTGTCAGTAGCACAGCTCAGGAATGAATTAATAATTTTTCGTCTTTCGCATAAACCGATGTCTTCCAAAAAATGCCATTTGCAATATGATGCTTTGAAACATTGATCTCTAGCACAAATCAGGAATGAAATTTGTTGGCCTTTCTCACGAACCGAGCTCGCTAAACCATTAAAAGTCCATGCTCCTGTCTTCCAGGCGCGGTTTCCTTGAGACATTTGTCTCTAGCACGGATCAATAATTAGCTGAGCTGTTTGTCTTTCTCCCCTACACGTCTCTTTGTAAATACTAGCAGTGCATTCTAATGACATTTAGATGAAGATTCCAAGAGAAATTTATCAGAGCACAAATCTGGACGGAATTTATCTTGTTTTGTCTTTCCAATAACAGGACTCTTCCTAAACACTAGCTTTCTAATGGCTTTTAGATGAAGCTGTCTAGAGGCCTGTGCCCCAAGCACATCACAGGACTCAATAGTTCTTGTTCCTCTTCACAGGGATGAGAAGCATCACCTGCTCCCCGGTAGCATAGGGTTGGGCACATGCTGAGCGGTCGTACAGGACCTTCTGCTTCCTCTGTGTCCTTGCTAGGTTTCTTCTAGCCAAGCCCATGAGCTCCACGAGCTTTTCCCAGTAAATCAGTACATACTCCACTATTGATGATCCCCCTGGAGAGGTCTACCCCTCCCACTCATCCCTCATGAAGTCTAGGGGTCCCCTCGCTCTCCTCCCATACAGCAACCCGAACGGGGAAAAGCTTGTGCATTCCTGGCGCACTACCCTCTTTGCGAACAGCAGGTGGGGTAAATAACTTGTCCCAGTCCTACGGGTACTGGACCATAATGGTTATCAGCAGCATCTTTAGGGTTCCATTCAACCTCTTCACCTGTTTTTCGTGAATCGAGCTCTCCGCAACCATTAGCAGTGCATCTTAATGGCTTTTACACAAAGATTCCTAGAGTAATTTGTTAATAGCACAACTCAGAAATGAAATTTGTTGGCCTTTCGCACGAACCGAGCTCACTAAACCATTAAAAGTCCATCCTCCTGTCTTCCAGGCGCGGTTTCCTTGAGACATTTGTCCCTAGCACGGATCAATAATTAGCTGAGTTGTTTGTCTTTCTCCCCTACACGTCTCTTTGTAAATACTAGCAGTGCATTCTAATGACATTTATATGAAGATTCCAAGAGAAATTTGTCATAGCACAAATCTGGACGGAATTTATCTTGTTTTGTCTTTCTAAT
>NW_027053030.1:0-71426 GCF_011386835.1 Chrysemys picta bellii
GGGCCGGCTTTAGGCCAATTCCACCAATTCCCCCAAATCGGGCCCTGCGCCTAAGAGGGCCCCGCGCCCAGTGGCAGGGCCACCGGAGGTCAGGGGGGAAGAAGTGGCCGAGAATCCCTTCCCTGGCTAGAGGCTCCTTTTAAATTTTTGCTCACCCGGTGGCGCTCCGGGTCTTCGGCAGCACTTCGGCAGCAGATCCTTCAGTGCCCCCGAAGACCCGGAGCGAGTGAAGGACCCACCGTCGAAGAACAGGAGCGCCGCCCAGGAGTACAAGCCCCACGTGTTTTTTTACGTGTTTTTATTTTTTAGTCATCCCTGACAAGGCCCCGTTGAAACTATTTGAATCGGGCCCCGCACTTCCTAAAGCCGGCCCTGAATAAATGCACAGACTACACAGAACGAATATAACAAGAGAGACAGTCAATTTACAATGCTTGTTAAAACTTGGTCCTCAGTTTGGACCAGTACTTTTTGGTAATTCTGTAAAAATGTAATTGACCAAGTGCCTCCTCTTTTAAGCAATGCTTTCTATTCTCCAATGCTGGAACATAACAAATCTCCATTAACATTGGGGGCTAGTGTGGGGAAAAAACCCAGTGAGTGCTAAATTTGTGTCCAAATCCAATTAAGCCAACTGGAGTTATTTTAAAAAGCCCTCTTCTCCCCTCTCTACCACTTCCAAAGTTTTAGAACAAACTCCAAGTCGACACTGGAGCTTCTGGTTGTAATTAAAATGACAGACTTGATTCTAGAGTACTCTACAATTGGAGGATACATGTAACAATTGCAGTAGAGTCAAAAGGGCTAAAATAAGAGATCAACCAATTAAATCACTTGAAAGTATATTCCACAAATCACTGAGGCGCCTCAGATTTTCCTCACCATGCAGCTGTGGTCCTGACAGCCAAGTGGTGAGTTTTTAAGACTATCCAACATAAACAGTACTTTCCCAGCAGGTTGCATTTCATCATTTCTTCAGTAGGCAAAATTCCCCTAAGTGATCTCTGGCCTAATTACCCACAGGTGAATGTGCAGGAAGTACAAACCACAAAAGGCTTGGTCTCAAGGGACCATACAAAAATTCAAGGCAGCCCTCTGCCAACACAAGGCTTCTGTGAACCTCGGCTTGGGAGGAAAGTGGTTTGCATGTTACAGTCAGGCAATGCAATGAAAATACATTTGAAGAACTACAAAAAGCATACAAGGTCCAATATGTGTGTGTCACTTTGGTCCATTCCAAGTCCCTCTTTCTGTCTCACTTTATCCCTCAATCCCTTCCTTCTCTAGAAAAGATTCTGTATCGTGTGGATAACAGTTATTCAAGGGATCCATAAGGCACATTCATAACAGAATTGGACAGTGGGAAGTGGTATATTTTTCTTACAAGCCACAGTGGGATGTGTTAGTTGGACATGTTACCTTACGTTTTCAAAAGGGTGTACAAGAGCCAGCCACAAGTACACCAGGATCCATTAATTCAGGGGTTCTCAAATGTCATTGCACCGTGACCCCCTTATGACAATAAAAATTACTACACGACCCCAGGAGGGGGGACCAAAGCCTGAGCCCACACAAGCACTGCTGCCCCAGGTGGGGGGTGGGAAGGAAAGCCAAAGCTTGAGCTCCACTGCCTCAGGTAGGGGGACCAAAGCCAAAGCCCAACCTCAGCCTCGCAGCCTAGGTCTGAAGTCCTTGGGCTTTGGCCCCGGGCCCCAGCAAAGCCCCAATCCTCGTAACCTCATTAAAACAGGGTCGTGACTTAAGTTCCCTCTAAGCTGTGAGGCCACACAGATGCGTAGCAGGCTATTAAGGGCTGTGCAGGCGTCTCTCCCCCCAGATGTGGCAGCTCCACTGGGGCCGGGGGAAAGGCACCTCTCCCCCAGCCCTGGACTGCTGTAGGGAGAGAGGGTGGGCGGGGGAGGGAGGGGAGTCCTCTCTCCCCACCGCAGCCCTGGGGTAGCCTGTATCCCAAACCCCTCATCCCCAGCCCCACCCTAGAGCCTGCATCCCCAGCCAGAGTCCTTCCCCCAACCCTCTGCCTTAATTTTGAGCTCCCTCCTGCACCCCACACCCCCACCCAGAGCCCACACCCTCAGCCAGAGCCCTCAACCCCCCCCCCGCATACCAACCCTCTGCCCCAGCCCTGACCCCCCCTCCCACGCTCCAACCCCCTCAGCCCCACCCCCGCCATACATCACCTCCATATTGGCACACACAACAAAATTCATTCTGCACATGGATGTAAAAAATTAGAGGTACCATTGGGCGTGACCCACTTTGGGGTCCCAACCCACAGTTTGAGAACCACAGCATTAATGGAATGGCTCAAAGCCCCTGCTTTGAAGAAACAAACCTTGTTGTTTTAAGAAACATAGCCCTCTGATTTTCAACAATTAATCGGCATATTAAGGCACGCACCACATTCTGGGTCCAAGCGCGTTACTATGTGTATCTATTTAGTGTTGCTGGTTACAACAGTAAGAAAAGGCAAACATTGCCTTGCGGTGACCGTGCCTTTTCAGAAAACCAGACTGGCCCTTCACATAGAAAGTTTTGCTTTTTCACATTTAGTTATCTCACACTTTAAAGGGCCAGCATGCTCATAGCTGGGTTCATAGCAATTAGAAATAATTGAGTTAGAGAAGCTAATTTGTTTAAAGAATAAGAGAGCCAGAAATTGTCAGACTCCATGGGGGCCTTGTACCAAATTTGACCAAATTAACTAAGGTTCAGGTGACAAACGTCTTCCGTGCTAGACTTTTCCCACATTCCAGATGAGAAAGAACTAATGAACTATCTCAAAGTTGCATTGCCCACAACTACCCTTCCAACACACACACATCCCCCAACAGAAGCACAGCAGGAGCACTCAGTATTCATTTTTTCTTTGTAGAGAAACTCATTAAGGAAAATGAAAGCTTTTTTTAATTATTATTTTTTTTAAAGGAAATCTACTTTAATGGACACAGGAGTGTTGATTCCCATCCCCTTTTTTGCTATTACCCATTTAGTGGGTAATTTCCTTTTATAAACAATGGCATCCATATAATGTGCAGAAATATCTGGATAGATGATTAATGAAATAATAGTTTCCTTGTTTCCCAGACTAAGGGATGAAATCTAAAACCGTGGTTCCCAGAAGAGCCAACCTCTCTCAACTACCATAAGGAGGAGGGCTGGAATATGAGAGTAGTCCACCCTTCCCTGATAAAAATAAAGAATCCCTTAGCCTTCACAGCAGTGCTATTCCGAGTGTCAGCCAGCAGCTTCTTTGATTGACCCCTGCTCATAAACAAGTATTAGCAGACCGATGACTTCACCAGAAGCCTCTGACATATGGATCTAGGGACCTTTCTTAACTTTTCCCCAATAGGCTGACCTGGAAAACTCCAAGGAATTTCTTCCATAAAACATTTCCCTATGTCCAGTTTACCCTATCCAACAATTTCCTGCAGCAGTTTTCCCTGTACAGAGAAATGTCAATGAGAATTCTCTAGAAAACCGTTTTCTAAACACTGAACCAAAGGAACTTGAAGCCAACCTTCCAAACTAGCTTAAAATTTTGCCTCTCTTCTGTGAGAAATTTTAGATTTACCATCACCAACTTGGTTATTACATAGGGTACTATCCTCATGGATGTGGTTTGATGATTACATAGGGTGCCATCCTCATGGATGTGGTTTGAGAGGGCAGGTAAAATGAAAGGCAGATGGGCAGCTTTGTGGTCATGTGACATGTTAGCTGCTGAAACCAGTTACTGTGACTGCATTGATATGGAATAATGCAATCTGGGTAAAGACTTATCAAAAACCTGTTCTTCAGTTTCACAGGTTTAAAATGAAATAAGTGCTCAAACATACTATGTTCCCTTTCTGGGGGTCTCTTACAGGGTTTGAATACTCATAGTTAATAAAAAGGGGCACTGTCCAAGATTTGATGAGTGAAATGTTGACCTACTTTAGCTTTAATCTGTCTGCAGAGTCCATATAGTTCTTTTGTTCTTGGGGGGGGAGGGGGGGAAGGGGGACCACAACCAAAGGCTTTAATTCAAATTTTCAAAATGAAATAAGAACTAACACATTCCAGTATTCAACGGCACTCAGATACCATGGTGCTGAGTGTGGTATAAGTGCCTCCATAGATTAGATTTAGATTGATAAATCAACAACCCTACAGTAACAAACCAATGTATGTGCAGAAAAGGGGAGGGAGGGAACTGTAAAGAAAAAAAATCAATTTTAAGCTTAAGGGGCTAGGCTGATCAGTGAACACCACAAAAATATCACAAAAGAGTTTATTTAAAGAAACATTTCTCTCTGTCTTGCAATGCATGGGCTTTCTATGCGTTTATTTACCGGGTTTCAGCACTGTTTTATTCTCAAGCCAGAAAAATAATGTCATTAAGATGCAGTTAAAGTTGGAAACAGATATCAGGTCTATTAAAACATAATGAGACTGATTGCATCTGGATCTTAAAAAGTTGCAAGGAGCCTTTTCTCCCTGGCCTTGTGCAGTCCACATAAGGATCAGGCACAATTTCAGTCCCTGTTTCCTTCTCTATATTTTGAGGATGCCCAGTTCCTCCATAGGGACATGGAGGAGGCGGAATAATGGCTCCCCCCAGCACTGGGCAACAGAGATAGCTGGCCTCTCAGAGGGAGGGATAAAGAAGATACATCTCTGAAAGGGGTATTGCACCAGGTGCACTTATCCCATACCTCTGGGAGCTCCCGGAGGCACTCTCCATACCAAGGCAGAATGCCTCTTTAATGCTTCCCCAGGGCAGCACAGACCTGCAATATTGCCATGCCAGGCTGAACCTTATGGACAAATTAAATCCCACTAAGATATTGTCTTCTTTAAGTGTTTTTCAAATTTAACCCTAAACTTGTAAATATCTGAAAACATGGAAGCTCAAAGTTAAGAAGTTTACAGCTGAGGTTTCTCAGACAGCATCAGCATTCAGTCTTTACAACAGCCTACTGTCCGCTAGCATGATGGGGAGACATCTGAGACCATGTTTACAGTAGCAAGCTTACAGCGGCACAGCTGTATCGATGCAGCTGTGCTTCTGTAAGATCATTCATACAGCAACTCTGTGCGAACGGGCTCTCATCAACATAATAAAGCCACCTAAACAAGCTCTGATAGCCGCTTCTGTCCATGTAACTCATGTCGCTCAGAGGGGTGTTTTCACATCCCTGAGCGACATAAGTTATACCAACAAAAATGCTAGTGTAGACAGCCTGAATTATGGCCCTAATTATGCAACAACAACAAGAACCACCACCCCCCAATAAAAGAATTGGGCATCTTAATCCCAATTGTGCCTTTGAAAGTGCACTCCCCCTGTTTTCTTTGCATCTTTGTTGTAATTAGAGTAAGATAGTTTAGCACTTTGGGGCTTCTGTTGGAACTACAGATGAGGGACAGGAATTTGGCAATGTAGCGATCACACGAGAAGGGATTGTTCGTGGACGGGCATTAATAAGGGATCAAAAACTAAGACTGATTATGGAAGAGTATATAATAAGGAAAGAATAATTAAGTCTACCTGTTGAACTGTATCTTTACGTTTTGAGTTTTTTAGGAGGAATTTTCTTCGTTTTGTTAGAAACAATTTAGAAACATGTGCATTACAACTTATGGCAAAGTTTCACGAACGTCTTTTCAATAGTACTATTTTTGTTATAATTATGGGGAGTAAAGATGATATATGCTGTTTAATTGAACAAAAAAGACACAGGAATATTAAAATCAAATAGTCTCGCAGCAGAATTTGTATCTTCTACAACTCTAAGGGTTTGGCTGATGGAACTTACTTATGAATGCCACCAGTGGTACATCTGTCAAACTTTATAAAGCCTACCAGGACCTAACAGAGCATTTTGAGATTCAAAAATCCTTCAGTATAACTATACGATTGTCTTCCATTTTCTCTTTTGAAAAACAGCCCTATCCATTAGATAATGTCAGAGACCAGAATAAAACAAGTTTCAATGACAAACTTCTTGCGATACAACTTTCAAGAGCATTGGACTTCTACAAAAGACAATTACAACTCATTTTTCAAAGTCCAACATCAGTGAAATATCTTGTTTGATCGGTCTTAAAAAAAACAAAGTTACTAACAAAAAGCTCATAAAAAGCTACTTTTATGTTCTAACAGAGCATATAGATTTTTATATAGCTACAGAATGCTAAAATGATTCCTACTTACATTCAGAGCTAAATATTTCTCACCTTCTCCAATCACCTTAAATATTATTAATAATTTTTATTACAGTAATACATAGGGGTACCAGTCAAGATCAGGACCCCACTAAACTAGAGACGCAGTAAAAGACAGCCCCTGACGAGCTTACAGTCAAAATAAACAAGACAGAGACAAATGGTGGAAGGGAAGTCACGTTCAGAGTTAGGAAGTGACTTGCCCAGAGTTAGCCAAATTTATTTGTACTGGGTCCTAGTCCAGAACTCCATCCACTACAAACACATGCATCATCTCTTTGCACGGGGATAAAGCAGGTGGTTGATCTCAAACACAGAGGCACAGATAGTACTCCCTGGTCACTCCATGTGAACATCTGACAACTCCACCGGTGTCTAAAGAGGGTAATGATCACGGACAAGCTGCTGAAAGGTTGTGTTTATCTGCGGAGTTTCAGCTTATATTTTTATGACAATCAGGATCTCAAAACAGAAAGTTTTCAGTTTATTCTTAGAAGTCTGCTCTCCTACCAGACCAAATCCCTATAAACACCTGCATTCTCTGCCCAATGTACTGCATCATACCATTGTAACAATACATGGTGGTGTCTCATCACAATGTAGTATTGCAAAAAAACCAAAGCAAAGCAGTCAAATCTCCCAACTTGGGTCCAAGTATGGCATTGTTTCAAGGAAGCATCCTGAAGTCTGGATGCCTGTCTGTATCTAAGGAGGGGTCCTCCTAGGCCCTGCAACTCAGACAACCAACCCTGTGTCCAGTGAGCCCTGGTTCCCCCCCGTTTGGTCATCATCTCTCAAGTGGGGTTACAGGTAGATGCTCTGCTCCCACTCTCATCTTTCTGAAATTCTTTCCTCTTCCATTTTTAAAGATTCCTACTTAAGAGTGGTGCATTTTGAAGAGAGTCACTGAAGCAATTTTGGAGAAATGGGCCTGATCCGGTGCTCACTGAAGTTAACGGGAACCTTTCTATTCACCTTAACAAGATGTGGATTAGGCCCACAGAGAACCAAAAAAAAAAAAAAAAAAACCCTTAGGGAAACAATTCTGAAATGAACACCCTTATCTTCAAAATGCCTTTTCTGATTAGGTCAAACCTTAAGACAGCTGTACCCTGGGATAAAACGTGGCATGTGAAATTTCAGATCAATGGGTTTGAGGCCACCATTGCATAATTATTATTTAATGTGGACATGCTGTGAAAGAAGAAAGTAGCAATAATTCTGGTGTTTTCTTATTTTAAAAAACCTGCATTACATTTTGCCTACTATGAGTCTATTTAGCCTCACTTTTCTTATTCCTTAATGAAGTTTAAGTCTCCAGCTCATCTTCCCAAAAGCAAGCATGCATTCGGCATGCACACAAACAAGAATTCCCGGTTTAAACTTCACATTTCCACACTGCCAAAAACCCAGACCTACCCAGAACACTTTTTTTTTGTTTGTTTGTTTTAAAAAAGGCATTATTTCCAGATATTGTGGAGGGGGAAGTTTTTCCAAGATAGAAAGGAAATGGGATGTTCAGCCCTGACGCTTTCCTGTGGATTCTAAATTATTTATAGAAGCTGTGGAGTGGGCGGGGAGGAGAAGAACAGTGCTGCACGCACACTAGCTCCCATCACTAATGCTTCTGAATTGGACCAGACATGATGGAAAGAGGGTGGTACAGGTCTGTCGCATCTTATGCGCATTTAACATGCGCGATTTCAGCTTTAAGCGGTCGGCAAAAAGGAAAAAAAAAACCAACCAATTTTAATACTGTACCTGTAGTGCGGGTGATTTTGCCCACCATTCAACTCAATGTAATTTTGACTATATGCGGTTTTCGCTTTACGCGCTAACCGCGGAACGGAACCCCCACGTAAGATGAGACTCGCCTGTATTTCTGTTTGAGGAGTAGGTAGTGTGTCCTAAAGCCTCCTAGTGGACAAAGTATACTTCCCACCCCATTCCCTCTTCACACAAATCACTCCCTATTTGTACTTAAAATTATCCTTTTTTGACCTTGAATTTTTCACATCTCTTTGTTCCATTACCTCCCCTAAGATCAGAACTATATCTACAAATATAGATGCAGACCTCACTTCTATACATTATGGACCAGATATTTAAAAAGGGCTCAGTACCCAACTGCTTTCGTTGTGAGTAATCGGCTCCAACTAAATGTATATACACACACAACAGTAAGAGGAACAAAAGCAAAAGCCACCACAGCTAAACCGCAGAGTAACAAAGGCAGTTAAAAGCAAAAAGGCATCCTTTAAAAATTGGAAGTCAAATCCTACCGAGGAAAATAGAAAGCAGAATAAACTCTGGCAAGTCAAGTGTAAAAGTATAAAAAGTCAGGCCAAAAAATGAATTTGAAGAGTAAGTAGCAAAACACACAAAAACTAACAGCATATTTTTCCGTAAGTTCATCAGAAGCAGTAAGCCTGCCAAACAACCAGTGATGCCACTGGACGACTGAGGTGCTAAAGGAGCACTCATGGAACGAGGTTGTTGCAGAGAAGTTAAATGAATTCTTTGCATTGGTCTTAACACTGCAGAAGACAGGAGTTAAATTCCAACACCTTAGCCATTCTTTTTAGGTGACAAATCTGAGGTGCTGTACCAGATGGAGGTGTCAATAGAGAAGATTTTGGAACAAACGGATAAATTAAACAGTAATACCTCATCAGGACCAGATAGTATTTACCCAAGAGTTCTGAAGGAAATCAAATATGAAACTGCAGAACTATTAACTGTGGTATGTAACTATCGCTTAAATCAGCCTCTGTACCAGGTGACTGGAGGATAGCTACCGTAATGCTAATTTTTAAAAAAAGGATCCAGAGGTGATCCTGGCAATTACAGGCCAATAAGCCCTAACTGCAGTACCAGGCAAACTGGTTGAAACTACAGAAAAGAACAGAAGCATCAGACACATAGACAAACACAATATGTTGGGGAAGAGTCAACACAGCTTTTGTAAAGGGAAATCACACCTCACCAATCTATTAGAATTCTTTGATAGTGTCAACAACCATGTAGATAAGGGTGATTCAGTTGATACAGTATACCTGGACTTTCAGAAAGCCTTTCATAATGTCTCACACCAAAAGCTCTTAAGCAAAGTAAGCAGTCATAGGATAAGAGGGAAGGTCCTCTCATGGATCAGTAACTGGTTAAAAGATAGAAAACAAAGGGTAGGAACAAATGGTCAGTTTTCACAAAGGAAAGTGGCATACAGCAGGGTCCCCCAAGGATCTATCCTGGGACCAGCGCTAGTCAACATATTTATAAATGATCTGGAGAAGGGGGTAAAGTTGGCAAAATTACTCACAATAGTTAAGTCCAAAGCTGACTGTGAAAAGTTACATAGGATCTCACAAAACTGGGGGAAAGGGTCACAAAATAACTGATGAAATTCAATGTTGATAAATGCAAAGTAATGCACATTGGAAAAATAATCCCAACTATACCTTGGGTCATTGTGGATAGTTCTCCGAGAACATCTGCTCAATGTGCAGTGGCAGTCAAAAAGGCTAACAGAACGTTAGGAAACATTAGGAAAGGGATAGATAATAAAACAAAAAAATATAATGTCACTATCTAAATCCATGGTATGCCCACACTTTGAATACTGTGAGCAGTTCTGGTCACCTCATCTCTAAAAAAAGACGTAATAAAATTGGAAAAAGGTATGACAAAGGGCAACAAAAATTATTAAGGTTCTGGAACAGCTTCCATATGAGAACAGATTAAAAAGACTGGGAATGTTCAACTTGGAAAAGGAGATGACTAAGGGAGGATAAGATAGAGGTCAATCAAATCATGAATGGTGTGCACAAAGTGAGTAAGGAAGCGTTATTTAACCCTTTCTCGTAACAAGAGGGTCACCCAATAAAATTAATATGCAGCAGGTTTAAAACAAAAACAAACAAACGTAAGGAAATATATCTTCTCACAATGCACAGTCAACCTATGGAACTCATTGCAAGGGGATGATGTGAAGACCAAAAGTATAACTAGATTCAAAAAAGAATTAGGCAAATTTATGGAGGATAGGTCATCAATGGCTATTAGGTAAGATGGTCAGGGATGCAACCCCGTGCTCTATGTGTCCTTAAACCTCTGCCATAAACTTGGACTGGACAACAGGGGATGGATCACTCAATAATTGCCCTGTTCTGTTCATTCCCTCTGAAGCATCTGGCACCATCCACTGTCAAGACAGGACACTGGGTTAGATGGACCACTTTTTGTGACCCAGTATGGCCATTTATGTTCTTATGAAAATCTGACCTATTACTACTACATAAGCACACATACACATGCTATACAACTACACACCTTAGAAGAACTGATACACATCATAGGTCAGCTACTATTAAAAATATTTCTGTGCTTCTCATGCAAATAAATAAATACGTAAGAAGACCCTGCAATAAAATCTCTAAAAATGTAGCTTTAAGACTTTCCAATGTAATTTACCAATGTGCAGCTCATGACACTGACATTATCTGGAGGTAGACAATAAACCTGTACACAGATCAATACTATCCTTTCTCCAGATGGTCTTTTCGGAATAAAAATATGTGTATATATACTTTGGTTCAAGTTAGTCATTTCCTTACAAGCCAATAACCTTGAAAACACTGTTCCAATGATTTTCCCATGCTGCTAACTTTCTTATCTTTCCTACCATGGCTAAGAGTCCTCTGATCAGAATTTTAACAATAAGCTCTCTGTTTTCACTTCCCACCCCTCACTCATTCAACCAATTGCTGTGTACAAAGACAGAGCAAGGAGGCTGGGGCCATAAAGATTTAGGTGCCCTCAAGACCACATTCAGTGTTTGATGGGACAGCACCAACCTGAATATTAGCAGTTGCTGGAGCCCTCATGAACTGCTTTGTGCGATAGGCTGGGAGCCCCTTCCTCTTTCATTAATCTGGCAACATGTGTCTGTTTGGCACAAAACCTGCCTTTATTATGATCTATCTGTACATTTGTATTTCCTTTTCTGCTCTTGCCTCTAGTGACAACAGTCATCATAATATAAAGGGCCCAATCCTAGTCCCCTCTATTTAGGTTCTTATACAAAAGCCATCTCAGTGCTACTGGAGCCTTTCCATTCATTTCAATAGGAGTTCAACTGTGTCCAAAAAAAAGTGAGGTTTACAAAGGAAATTCTCAGACTACAAAAAAAGCTTTCAGGAAAAGATTATGGCTGACATATAAAATGCAACTGCCTGTTTCCAGGGTGTGGGTATATTTTGTAACATTTTCTAATTGATTTCCCCCACACACCAACCATTTTCTTAATATTTTTCATTTGCCCAATCATAAATTAGGTTTGTAGCTCAGACATTCCCTCAGGGGGTTGAAGAAAGAGCTGAGAAAGCAAGCTAGCTTACTACTGAGCCTGAAGGGGCAATGAAGGTTTTCCCTCTGTGAATTCCTGCCTCTTAGTCACTTGGGCTCCAATCAGATCTACACAGGCAGACTCCTGAGCCCAGACAGAGTCCCACAGCTCAGCACAGAGCTTCATCTGCACCTATCCAGGCAGCTGCAGAATTAGGGCTTTGTCCCACCGCTTGGATCCATAGTTCACTTTCAACACTTGAGCAGGGCAGGCACTGACCTCCTACTCTGGCTGTAAGAGCCATAAGGACCCCTGCAGCAGGCTCTACAGAAGAAACGTGAGAAGGTACAGTGAAACTGGATTACTTTTCTGGTCACTCATCGAAGTGGTTACAATCCCTATTCTCAGATAGGACAGCAATAATACTTAGCTAAGAAACAACTCAGTCCTGCAAAACGATTTGTGCTGGTGCTTAACTTTAAACACGGAGCAGTCTGACTGAAGAAGTCAAAGGGCTTTATTTTCTATCCAGAGCACATATGGCCAGATTTTAAAGAAAACACAGCTCCCACTGTGGCATTGTGGTGCCAAGTTAAGTGGCTAGATTTTCATAAAAGTGTCACAATGGGAGCTGGTAGGAGCCAAGCTCTTCTGCAAGTCTGACCCATGAAAACAATGATAAAAATAAAAAATAAAATCAGAGCCAACCCTTTGGCTCTTTTTGACCCTTGTTTTCTAGTCCTATATCTGCACTGCTACCTAACATCTGGGTTTACTTGTTACAGATCTTTGCCTTATAACATATCCAGAGAATGCACACCCAGGGACACAGCTATTTTTCCTTCCTGAACTTTTAGAGCCTCTTTGAGACATCCCTTAGCCATAAAACTGTTTCTCTCCAAGATCCCTAGAAGCTTTTGCTTCTTATTTTCCCCTTATCAGTCATCTTTCTGGGAGCAGGCCTATCGGGATCCCTTTATTTTCTCTTCCTTTTGACTCCAGGCTCTGACCATAGAGTGGGTCTTATCTAACTTATGTCAACATCTTGTGGTTGAAGCTGATTTATTATCAGGGGCTATGGGACTACTGGTCTCTGAAGTGTTTTCTCTTTTCAATAAAGCTAAGCTCGAAGTAAACTTTTCTTTTTAAACTACACTACAAAAATGACCAAACAAATACTTACAAGCAGTGAAAATGAGCGACCGCATTTGATTTGCAGGCATTTGAAAGACTGGGTATTAACTAATCAACATGTTTCTTTCTCCTTCATGTATCAAAAGCGCCAGGTTATCACTGGATTCAGCAGTGAGAAAAGAAATGCAGTTTAAAAAAAAAAAAAGCAATGTGTTGGAAGAAAAAGAAAAGACCGCCCCCCCACACACTTAGGGTACGTCTGCACTGAAACTGGAGGTATGATTTCAGCACGCGTAGACAAACCTCAGCTAGCTTTAATCTAGCTACTGTGTGTACCAAGAGCAGTAGCAGCCCAGATTTCAATTGTGGGCTAACTGCCCAACCCAGCTCAGGTGAGCTTGTGTACATACAACCAGCACTTAAGCCCATGCTGCTGTGGCTACATTGCTATTGGTACTTGAACTAGCTAGATTTAAGCTAATTGGCTATGTCTACAAATAGTGAAATCACACCTCCAATTGTGGTGTAGCCATACCCTCTGTACCTGATCCAAAGTCCACTGAAGTCAATGGAATTATTCCCTTTGGACTTCAACAGGCTTCGGATTATGCCCTTAGAGTTCAGACTACCACATCTACACAGCCAACAGTAAGAGCCTATGTCAGGAGCCGGTAACGTCAATCACACACACAGGGGGCGTTTGCAAATGCAGGTTTCTGGCACAACTGCCATCTCTCAGGTCAGAAGTGAACATGTAAATTCTTCTGAGCTCCCAGATCTACTGTACCACAACAAAGAGATTTGTTTAAACACAACAGAGTTCCCAGACTTTGGGCACACCCAGAAAATATTCATATACCTGGATAAATTTACACACACCAGTAGTCCCATTGAGCTCAACAGGGAAAAGACTGAGGCCCAGATGTGCAACCTGGATTTTGCTTGGTACAGTCCATCAGTACAGTTTACAACAACCTAGCCTGGCTTAGTAATAGATAAAAAAATACTTTGCACTTAAACATAGTGCTTTCCACCTGGAGATCTCAAAGTGATTTAAAAACATGAATGAAGGAATCCTCACAGTCCCCATTAGAACAATAGGGATTCAACTGAGGAACAGAGGTGGTTTTTTTTTTTTTTTCCTAATAAAGGCACCTAAAACAATGTTTAGGCAACTAAATAAGTGACTTGAGTTTCAAAGGTGCTGAGTACCACCGACAAGAATGAGACATACTAGTTCTCAGGAGTTTTCAAAATCTTTTAAGCATCCGTGTTTTGGAAATCTGGGGCTAAGTGTGGGCACAGCTGGAAATAGAATCCAGATCTCTACACAACCAGTTCTGTGTCTTAAGCACAAAACTATCCTGGTCTTCTTAAGTAGAAACATGTACAGACACTCAAAACAACACTCAAACATTAAAAATGTGAATCCATGTTTAGGCATATTGCATTAGGAAACATTCATGAATTGCATACGCACAGCATTGGGAGTTTCACACTAAAATTCTCCTCTCTTCACTCACTTGAGGTGTGCTGTGATGATTTTTCAAGGGTCAGACTGGGCAGAACAGCCTGTACATTGTATGCCTATGGCCTCACAAGGCTGTTGATATCTTAAAGAACACTTTGGAAAAACATCCTATTTAAAGACAGTTCTTTTGACATCTCTCTGGTTTTCAACTTTGCCAGCTCCCTTTTTTCATTATCAGGAACATTTCCATAAAAAAAGGTTGCTCCTTGCAGATTTTTTTCTCCCCACATAAGATCATATTCTTTTTGACAATGATCATAATCACCAAAACACAGCTGTGATGTCAGCAACAGAGGATGACTTTCAAAAAAAAAAATCTGTCCAATAACTTGAAGGGGAGGTGCAGACACACAGAGAAAGGAGAGAGATATGATAAAAGTAACACAATTATCTCTGACTGGAATATTTTTCAGCATTTTCTCATAAGGTATCAACAAGACTTTAAACACACACAATGGATTCCAAATAAGTAGGAAAGATGATAGTTGGTTACAAAAGGTTTTTTCTTCCTCAATATTTGGTTAACACAAGGCTTCATAAAATGTGGTTAATAAAGGGTCCATATTACATGATGACTCCATATCACATGCTCTCTAATATACAAAACTAAACTGTCTGAACGCCTTTAAGAAAAGAACATTTTAAAATATGAAAGGGAAGTGAGCAAAGAAGAGGATTAGGAGTAACTTTGTTTTAGTATTAAGAGGTTTCTAATCCTGAGTGACTATCTCCACTCCCCTCACTGCACCATAGCACCTTTCCTTTAGATCAGGTTCCTTTCCCAGTGTTTTTTTTGGTATGCCCCCCTCAGGTAACGCATTCCATCAGAAGTGCTACAAGAGTGCATGAGAATCCTCCACTTTTTAACTACAGAAGAATAATGGATTTCTACTAACACCAAAGAATCCCGGACCAGATGTTTAAATAATATCACAATCCCCAAATTAACAAGATCAATCATGTGCACTGAACATTGCACATAAACGTCTCCATCAGATTTCAGTGATTTTCCTGCTTTTAAAAGTAACAGCTCTTTGGAAGAAGTCCCCACCTCCCGCTTACCCCCCACACCCAAATACTTTATTGAGGGAGAATTATGTTCTTATGTATCCATTTCAAGTTATTAACTCAGACAACAATAAAAAGAGAAAGCCCAGCTGCAGGGCAAGTGGGAGATACCGCTCTCCAAAGAGCTAGCATCTCAACAAAGCCCACCTGCAAATTTCATTCTTCAGGAGAGTGAAGTGGTAATAAAGCCTTCAACACTCCAGGATTAGTAATGCTCCAAACTTGATCAATCTCAATTTCCAACAGCACCTCTGTGCAAAGTTGTGTGGTGATATCAGTTTGAAAAAGATCTTGATATGGTATATAAGCTGCCTCCCTCCCCTTCATATATTGGGAGGTTATATCTATCTTCTTAAGGAGTGTTTGGTTCTCATTTCATCTCTGCAGTCCTCGCTGTAATGAGACTAGACTCCAGCAGGGGAAGGTTCCTCACCTAGAGCAGTGTTTCTCCAACTCTCTTATGTTAGCTAAGAGAACAATCACCTCAAGGGCCCATGACCCTTCTCAATATCCCAACTCACAGTCGCTTGGTTCTCAAATGCTTTCCTGGTGGCCCACAGCTTCACTGATTCTTGACCTAATCCTGCACCATAACTCAATGGTTAAAACCATGGACTTCATTGGGAACTGGATCAGGTCCACAGAGAATAAACAGTTAGGTTTGGGGTACTCAGCCTCAGGCTGGGTGAAAACAGGGGGGTTATTGGGGTAGAAATCTAGGAAAGAGTAGATGAGGAAGAGTATTACACCTCTACCTCGATATAACGCTGTCCTCGGGAGCCAAAAAAATCTTACCACGTTATAGGTGTAACCGTGTTATATTGAAGTTGCTTTGATCCACCGAGTATGCAGCGCCACCCCCCCGGAGCACTGCTTTACCACGTTATATCTGAATTCGTGTTATATCGGGTCGCATTATATCAAGGTAGAGGTGTATATGTGATCATGTATAACAATTAAAGACTGTATCATAATTCATACACACAGAGGGCAGAATTAAGAGTGGGCAGGTAACCTTAACTGTCATTTCCTGCCATTAATGCTTCACTTGACAATTTTCACATTCTTTTAATGCCCTTTATTATTATTTTGTTTAGATTTTTATTATGAAAAATAGCAAGCTTTGCTCCCCTTACGTAGGTAACTGAAAACATTATTTGGAAAAGTGGCACATTTTCTTTCTTAGAATATATGCACTGGAAATTAAGGTTAAAAAAATCACATTTTGCCACATTTCAGGAATATGTGAAGTAAGCACCGCTTAATTACTATGTAAAACCTGCTTTCACAGACACATGTGAATAGCACCAAAAGATCAAAGGGAATGTAGCATTCATAACCCCTTTAAAAACTTTCATTCCCCAAAGAAAAAACTGTGGGTTTTGATAGAAAATTGTTTGTAACTCAGAAAAAGGAAGAAAAGTCATTTTTCTCTCTTAATATTTTAGGAGAAAGAACCCCCAACAAGATACTTTTAACTATTACCTTCTTAAACACACACACTTATTTTCAGAGGCCTATTTATTGGGAGGCATTACCAACCACTCCCCTTTTGCTTTGCTTTCATGCCCTACTAACAGTAACTCATTTGTTAATAACATCCATCGATGACAAACTATTTTTATGGTCATATGGTATCTGCCACATTGCAGGATCTCAAAATGCTTTACAAACTATGGGCCCAATATTGCAAAAAGATCTGCCTATATGGACCCTTACTCCTGTTGAGAGTCCTATTGAAGTCAACAGCACCCTGAACAGGAGCAATCATCCACAAGAACACAGCTTTTTGTATCTTTGGGTCCGAAATAGGAAGGAATAGGCATGAATCCTTTCAGCCGTCACTGAAAATGCAGCCATAGCTAGGATGAAGGTTGGCAGAGAAGTGGACTGTCATCCCCATAACGTTCCTCTCAGGTCAGGGTTGAGGCACACTGGTGCGATGGGGTGAGGAAACATGCCCTATTATTTCCCAACCTCTAAACTGTTTTATGGATAAGAGAGGAGTTCAGTCTGCAGTCAGATCAGCACCTTCCATGATCACTATGCTCCCTAAGCACGCGTTTTAAGGCAAGTGGGCAGCAGAATGCTACAAGAGTGAACACAGGAATGAAGTGAACACATCCTGTGAGAAGACAGTAGAATCTTGATGAGCTGTGAGCCCTCATTTGTCCATGCCTTAGCTCAGCCACCGAAAGATCTTATCTGATCAACAGGAATGAAACAACAATAGAAAATCTATCAGCTAGTGGCTGTGGAGCATCACAGGTCTATTAGCAATTGACTGATTGGCCAGTCTGACCAGAGTCAGACTTTCTCAAATCTCTCTCTCAATAAACTGTTAAAAGTCAATATTACACAGAATGAAAATTCAATTTAAGGTAAGAGGGAAAAGATGACTAATTATTCTTTTACAGCACCATTGATCATTCCAGCTCTCTTTTAACACTGGAATGGGCAGTACGTACACCACTGAATTTAGTCTCAACAGAGATGGACACTGAAGATGAAAAGGCACTTTTTAAAAACATGCCAGAATGGATAAAACCTAACACATTAAATTTTAAATAAATAGCTCTCAAATGACAGGACATCTCAGGGCTACTCAAGGAAAGGTTAGAAAGAGTTTACAGGGTCAATAAGAAAAATGTCTGGTTTCAAACAGGACTTCAGCCAATATTTTATATCTTTCATTTACAGAACACAAATACAGTGATCTTCCGTACTTCAGTGCTTCATACAAGTCAGAATTCATGACACTTTCTGCTTACAAAGGAAGAAAGAATACATGCAATGTTACATGGGAGCTCCTTCTAAAGAAAGAACTCTATAGAAACCAATCTACTCATTTTTTGCTTGGAACAGCGTGATTGTTGTAGGCAGATATGCCATCTACATAACAACATGCAGATTTAACACAATTCTGAAAGTCAATGTTCCTTCTGGTGCACTGGCAACTTTGGGATGTTGTTCATCAGCCCCTTTATGTTACCACACTGTGAAAAATCACTATTTAATTTCACTTGCTGTGCTAATGATCACATCGTATGCAACGACAGATCTACCTTGGGAGGTTATGGATCACACTGCAGGCGGGGGGAGGGAGAGAGAACACAACACATTGGCCGGTGTGAATCAATTTCAAATCGCATGGGGAGATGGATAAAAGAAAAAGCAGTATTTCCAGGAATGACAGCCACCATCATTGTACTACCTGCTGTTGCAAAGGCAGATTATATGGAGGTTGGAAAGATAGACAAAATACCCATCTAGGGCACCAACAGCTTGCCAGGCATCGCTGAACTCAGAGATCTGGTTCTGCCAATTTCTAGTGAGGGCTGAGAACAGGAAAGTGCAAATCCAAGAACATTCCGTGCAAATTCAGCTTTTCTGGGACATGGTAAGGTGCAGCCTTGCAGAACTGTGCTTTTCTACTGCATACAGCTCCCCCGCACCATAGTAGTCATTAACAACAATTGCTCAGTTTGTGGGCTCAGGCTAGTTCTTTGTCTACAACAGCACCCCAAATGACTAGAGGCTCCAGGGACTGAATGGGCACATAAAAGGAAATCCTCTCACCTATACAAGTGGTTCCTCCAAAACATTGCTAAGGAAGCTTGTTTTGCTGATGCCCTAGCTCGGTGGATTAAAAAAAGAGGCTTTAAATCTTCAGAGCTATCAGTGTAGCACTGGTGATCAGACCTGAACCCTGGGAATCAGTACCCATCGTCCAAGTAGTGGGCTAGGCAATCATGATTGCCAAAGGGCACCAGAAGGAAGGAATCCTTCCCATCAAGCCAACAGAGTAGTTCAAGTGTCACTCTATAATTACTATGGGAGCCTCAAGTGAGCAATAGTTCCAATGCAACATGAACCCCTACATCTGCAAAGCGAAACAGCCAATAGGCTACTAGCAGCCCTGCTCCCATCCTTTCTCTCAGTCTGCTCCCAACCCCAGCTGCACAAGGCCTGCACTTCATACGGCTTATGCAACCCCAACATGGTCTCCCAGTGAAGCAGAAGGACAACAGTTGCATGGCACAGGGGCCCTCAATGGAAGGCTGGATTTGCCCCTTAAAGAAGAAAATATATCAAAACTCCCCAAGACAAAAACTCACACACTGTGCATGTGATTTCTAATCCTCGGCTTACAGCATCCAGCTCACTGTTACATAAAAATCATTCTGGGGGAAAAAATTGATTGGAGCTTGCAAAACTCCCTGATTCCCTGGTCCTTACTGCCTTGTCCTCCACACAGTGCATAATGGCTCATCCTTGACGTCTTAAGGACTAACTCACCCAGATATTAACTTGCCCTCACTCCAAGGGTATGAGAACATGTAATTAGACCGAAAGGAAGTGAAGGAAGCAAAGGAAAGACTTCAGCATTAATCACGTTAGTTTTTACAGACTTAATGCAATAATTGGACAATACACATCTTTTAAAAATAACAACTATAATAAGGGTGGGGGGAAAGGGATGGGAGTCTGAAATTCCCTGGCCCTCTAAATTCAATTACAGATGTCAGGGCCGGATGATTTCATTTGAACATTGCAGAAGCACAAATCTAAGAGCTGAAGATCCGTTCTGTTTCTAGAAATGTTCCTGTAAAAAGCAAAATTAAAATAAGGCAAATATTTGGTGCCATTTCTCATTTGTCGAAGCCAAGGACAAAGCTTCCAGGTTATTCCCCTCCTCCACCAGCACTTTCAACCAGCAGAAAGACAAAAGAGCTGTAAGGCAGAAAAACATTCCAGGGAAACAACCTGGCAAGCAACCCACTTTGCTTTCTGAATTCTTCCAACCAGACCTTGATGAGACCAGAACCAAACCAGGTTTGTGGAACAAGACCACAGGCTGGGTGGGCGGTCAGAGACACTCCTCAACATGATACTGTGAATGGTCAGGTGAAGATAAAACTATCTAGGTTGTCAACTGCAATGGGTGTATTTTTCTCTAAAGAAACTTAACTGGCAATTTGAGGACTTTAAGTTCTATGTAGACATGGTGCTCCCATGTCAACGGAGTGACCTGTGGAAATCCTACTACCACATGAGATGGGGAGAAAAGAAAGAGCGAGGACAAAACTGCGTGCAATGCAGAAGTGATAATCTTTGTCTCCACCGCTGGGAACAATGCCAATTGCTCTCTTCTCTGGTATCACCTTTCTTTTCCAAATCAGTCCACAATACAACCAGTAGTTATGTGGGCTGATACAGGTTCTTCTCTTCCCCACACAGCTGTGGTAATGGAAGGAAAGGGGGAAGGAATGAGCCAAATACTGTGGGGAGAAGAATTATGTAGTGTGATACGTAGGGATATAACCAAGATGAATAGGGTGAAACTAAGGAGAAATTTAGACAGAATATGAGGAAGCAAACTCCTGATCATGTATCAACTTGTGGCATAGCCTAGGACTTTAAGAATCAGTCTGGGAACAATCCTACATTGCCAGGGATCTCAACCAGATGATCCCATAGGTCTTTTTCCATCTGTACAAATTCCATGCACAAACATTCAAGAATGAAGAGCTGGGTAAAAACCTAATCTCCTAATGTTAGCGGCCATCAAGCATCTAAAAAAGAAATCCTGTGCACACAAGCAACAAAATGTATTCAGATCAGAAGCAGATTTATTCCAGTGTCTACTGGCAAAAACACAGCCCGAATTACATGGCATATGACTTAACTATATAAATAAAGCTCTCTTATAGGGCTCTGCCATTTGAGAAACTGAGTAAGATCCTGAATCTGGATTAAGGTGCTGTGGCTGTTTTTCCTGCCACCATAATCAATTCCTCAGGACAGAGTGTCCAGGACCCAGAGTCCCAGTGTGAGGAAAAAAAAATAAAAGGCTCCAGTATCAGCCCTTAAAATCAAAACAGAAGTTTCCATAAATCTAAGGGCCATATCGGCGTAGCAGGCATCAGAAGCTGGTTTGAGAATTTCTGTTCTAACAACCTTCCTCCTCCTCCACCTCTCCCCTTCTGCTCCAGGAATGGGGTAGGCAGAGAGCCACTGTACTCCCACTTGCACAGGAGTGCAGACAGCTCAGTGTGATGAATCAAGTAGCAAGGAACCCCCAACTGCTCAATAGTTTGGAACTTCATGTCATGGAAGGGACAAGAATCTTGGCTGCCTTCAAGGAAACAGTTACCGCACCCACTGGAGTCTGTGGACACTGCCCCTTGCCATGTGGACTGGGCATAGAATTTTGTAACTCTGACCCAGGTCAATTGTTTTCTTCCCAGCACTCCCACGTATCCCTGCCCTCATACAGAAAGGGATACCACTTATAGCAGGGGTCGGCAACTTTTCAGAAGTGGGGTGCCAAGTCTTCATTTATTCACTCTAATTTAAGGTTTCGCTTGCCAATAATGTATTTTAACCTTTTTAGAAGGTCTCTTTCTATAAGTCTATAATATATAACTAAACTATTGTTGTATGTAAAGTAAATAAGGTTTTTAAAATGTTTAAGAAGCTTAGTTTAAAATTAAATTAAAATGCAGAGCCCCCTGGACCGGTGGCCAGGACCTGGGCAATATGAGTTTGTGTGCTGCCTTCGGCATGCGTGCCATAGGTTGCCTGCCCCGACTTATACCATTAGTTCCCCTTTCACACTCCACCATCCTCGGCCCAGAGTGTCACTTCACCTCCTGTTTCCTTCTGTTTATTCTTCTGGCACAAGAGTGGGAAGTCTCTCAGATTTGCAGAACTAATACTTCCACTGGGTTCCAGCCAGATACAGAAAGAAATTGCAGCCCACATGGGATTCATAAGCTTTCCCTTCCTGGGGGCGCTTAGTGCTCCAATAGCCATTGCTCGGCCAAGCAAGCAGCCTGTTTACAGCCTTAATAAAACAAATCCCTTCCTCAACGTGCTAATGTACTGATAACACGCAAGTGGGCTGCTCTAGTCCAATCTCGAGGAAGCACCAAGGGTTTGGATTTGTAAGTCTAGACTTTAGGCATGAAATATGAGTTAGCTCCACTGGAGCATGTCGTTCTTCTTTTCTGTGCTCAGGTTATTCCCAAGGGTAAGTGAATGTATCAAGAGCTTTAGAATACAGGTCACGTTTCAGTTATTTTTCATAATTTTTTTTAACCTTTCCTTTCAACTCACTACCATATAGCACAACCGCTTTGAATTTTTGAAATTTACCAACATTCCCCCCTAACGTACATACAAGCTCATGTGTTATTACTCATAATGGCTGTTCTTTTGCTTTTAAAGAAACATATAATTTGGGGGGAGGGGTGTGGAAGGACTTAGGCCCAAATCCTGCAGACACTTGGACACATCTTAACTTTACTCAGGTGAGTAGTCCCATTGACATCAATAGGACTATTTGCACGAGTAAAGCTAAGCATGTACATGTGTGTGTTTGCAGGATCTGGGCCAAACATGTGGTCTCCTGTGCCTGCCTGGAGCGGTGTTGACTTTAGAGACACACTGCAGGACTGCGGCCACCTAAAGACAGCCAGCTTTGCCCAATTGGGCAGCTACTGATCTTGACACACAAATGAGCAGAAGGGAAGGGAAAAGAAAGTTCTCCTCCAAGAAAATGCAACTGATCTAGAGACCACAACTCCTCCCATTTACATCAAGCTGATGCTGAAGCACTTGTATCTATAGGTGCGGACTCTGTGGGGCTGGAGCACCCATGTAAAAAAACCCACAACAGTGGGTGCTCAGCACCCACCGGTGGGCCCTACCAGTCAGCTCCACTCTCTCCCTCCAGCACCTCCCACACGCTGGCAGCCCCGCTGATCAGCTCCTCCCCCTCCTTCCCAGTGTCTCCTACCCAGCGCTGGGGGGAGGGGGCGGAGCGAGGGCAGGGCGTGCTCAGGGAGGGGGCGGAGTGTGGGTCAAGCGCCTGTGCTTGTATAATTTCTCAGATCACACTAGAAGGTTTCAAGATGCTTGTCAAATTTGGGGGTTGGAGTTGTTATTATTTTAAAGGAAGTTGTTCCTTCCACAGTGAGGGATATTTTCATGGCCTTTGGTATTTTTCACTGATTGCTACGTGTTTTGAAAGTCAACTATTATTGTTACTTCCCCTTAAAATTATTTCCAGGCAGCACTGCTCTAATATTAGGGTGCTTTTGTAATCTGCTTTTCCACACTCCTGTGGGTTGTTTTTACTTCCTTGGCTGTGTGCATTCTTTTCACTGTCACAGACCAGTCTGATTACAGGAGCTGCTGTTCACTACTAGCGAACAGCCCTGTTCCCATTTTAAAACAGTGAGAGCTTTGCCACTGACTTCAGTGGGAACAGGATTAGGCACAGGCCCGTATAACAAAAGTAAATAAACATCTTAATTTACATGCATGAAATCAGTAACCTCGAAATGGGGGTTGGGGGGGAGGAATGGTTTCTAATGAAAAAAGTAAAAGTCATTGCCATTCAACTGCTGCCCGGAGGAAGAAAAACAACCAATGAAATTTTTTATTGTATTTATTGTTTAGGGAAAGAGATAAAAAGGGTTCTCCCATAAGAAGCGGCAGTTGGTCCATCCATGTTTCTCTGCCCTACCAAGGGAAAGTGCCCAGTTCGGAGGGATCACTGCAATAATGGTAGAGTCTGATTCACCAGTCCTGTTTCTCTGAAGCCTGCCCTACTTGGCACGTGGATTCAGAACCATGAAATACAGACACCCCACTGAGAACTTTGGTTCCAACTGCCTCAGCAGGGTTCTGGGTAGAATAGGTATCTTGGTCAGTAATCAATTGCCTATAAGCAGTTTCAAAGAGAAAGGATATTGCTTAGTATGATAAACCTGACCACGCCTGTCTCTTTACCAATATCCCCTGCAGTTGTTGCTAACACTAGTTTAATACCCTTCAACAGCTGCAAAGGTAACAGTTATTGAAACAGAAGGAGGTGGGGATTTTGTGAAATCTGACTTTAGCTCCAAGTCACTACAACCCTAGCACCAAAGCAGCTTCACTGAACCATAATTGACATTTCCTTAAAACAGTAGCAGCTACTGAAATTGCAAGATATGCAAGTGTTATTTCCCACTATTTTATTTACATTAGCATAAGTAGGCAGAATAAGTCAAGGCTGCATTGCATCCCGCTAAGTAGTGCTGAAAGCATTATTTACAGGGGACAGACTGTAACCCCCTGTACTTCTAATATGGAACCTGCCACTTTCTGTTCATATTTGAGTTGCAACAATAAATGTGTGCTAAAGCAAAAATTACTGCCTACTGTCATGCTAATAACCATATATATACAAATGACCCATGCTAGTCTTCATTCATGCAATATGCCGCTCAAAGTAGCCATTGAATATGTAGTACAGGAATGCTCAACCTTTGCAGTAATGAGAGTTACTTTTGGAACGTTGCCTCTTGCCAAGAGTAGCACCTAATCTGATTATAAAATGAATGGGCTTGATCCTGAGCTGGTGTAAACTGGCATAGCTGCTGATGGCAATGGAACTACTCCAATTTACAACAGATGAGGAACTAGCCCTTTTTCTCTGAAGCAGGCAAAGCAAAACACATTCATCCTTCTACCTGCCTTTACCGATGATCAGGTTTGTTCAGCAACAATACTAATCTCATAGGCGTGCGCACAGGGTGTGCCCAGGCACACCCTAACGCCCACGGGCCAGATCTGGCCCTTCAGGGATTTGGATCCGGGCCACAGGATTTGCCCCCCGTGGTGCCGCAGGCCCTGTGCCACTCTCAGAAGCGGACGGCACCATGTCCCTGCAGCCCCGGGGGAGGGGGGGGTGGAGGGCTCCGTGCGTTCATAGAATATCAGGGTTGGAAGGGACCTCAGGAGGTCATCTAGTCCAACCCCCTGCTCAAAGCAGGGCCAATCCCCAACTAAATCCCCAAACAGCCCCCTCAAGGATTGGAACGCACAGCCCCGAGTTTAGCAGGCCAATGCTCAAACCACTGAGCTATCCCTCCCCCAGGCACCGCCCCCCGCAGCTCCCATTGGCTGGGAACGGGGAACCATGGCCAATGGGAGCTTCGGGGGAGGTACCTGGAGGCAAGGGCAGCACGCGGAGCCCTGTGCCCCCCAATCCCCGGGGCCGCACAGGGACGTGGTCAGCGGCGCAGTGTGGGGCCAGGGCCGGCAAGCGGGCAGTGAGTGCGCCGCTGCAGCTAAGCGGCGCCGGGTCGGAGCCCGAACCCCTCTTGCACCCTGCCCCCAACTCCCTGTCCTGAGCCCCCTGCTGCACGCCTCCTGCACCCCTGCCCTTAGCCCCCTCCTTCACCCCGCCCCCCAACTCCCTGCCCTGAGCCCCCTGCTGCACTCTGCACCCCAACTCCCTGCCCTGAGCCTCCTGCCTGCACCCTGTATCCCTCCTGCACCCCAACTCCCTGCCCTAAGCCCCCTGCCTGCACCTTGTACCCCTCCTGCACCCCAACCCCCTGCCCTGAGCCCCCTCCTGCACTCCGCACCCCTCCTGTACCCCAACCCCCTGCCCTGAGCCCCCTCATACACCCTGTACCCCTTCTCTGCCCCAATCCCCTGCCCTGAGCCCCTTCCGCACACCACACCCCCCTCCCACACCCCGCACTCCCTCCCACACCCCAACCTTTATGATGTTCGCCTTTAAAAAAAAATTCCCTGGGTGCACACTCTAATAAAAGGTGCTGCACACGCCTATGACTAATCTGTAGCTGATCAGTTTAAACCTCTTCTACTGACACAGGCAGAGGAAGGATGAATTTATGTCTCAGCAGATTGCATCCTGCTCTTGTGCCAAACATCGTTCCCGCCTGAGATACTGCACATTGGATTTCCTATAAAGTCAAAGCAGCAGAACCAGCTCCTTTTCAGCTGCCATCACATGTACCCAGCTCAAAAAGCATGGTGACTATGAGCAAAGGGAAAAACCAATAGACCTTTGAAATAGCCCCACTTCAACCTAGCTTCCAATGACATTCAGCCGCTTCAGGGAAGTGTGATGCTTCTCTCCTCCTACACAACAGCTGACTAAAGACCATCTGTGACCATGCAACAGACCAAATGTGGCTAAAGGGAACCAGCTTTTCTGTGCACTCAATTCAATTTAGTATCTGACAGGTCTGAAAGCGTACCTGCCCAATATCACATGATCATTCCATGGCTTTATTTTCCAGCATCAGCTAACACTTATCCCCGAGAAAGTGCCACAGTCCCTCTTACTGGAGATTTTTTTGTTCATTTTATTTTATGAGAATTCATAAACTGCAAAGGCTCATCTCCAGATTTCTCCATTGCCTGCAGAAGGACTGAACAGCAACACTATAATCAATGGGATTTTACAGCTGTCAAGATTTCAAAGACCACCAGCATGAAAGATTTCCTCTACACAGCAGCCTCTTCTCAGTGGCCTTAGCAAGATTCCTTATCGACAGAGTTAATCACAAAACACAAAATCAACCAGACACACACAGGATAAAATACAGCCACGTCCGCTAATAACTCACCATAGACTCTCTGTGCACAAGTCAGAACCATTATTGATCCTTCGCAAACCACTTTAAGGGTGTTTGAGGTCCGTTCACACCAGACACATGGGCTAGCTACTTTATACCTAAAGAATCCGCTTATTGAATTATTTCTTATAATTTAAGAAGCAAGGAGCAAGCAGGGATTTTTTTGAATCAATGCAGGTTTATTTTATAGCTTACATTCTTGTGACATGCCAATAAACAGGAAGCCCAACTCAGTAACTTTTCTATTACAGCTCTTACTATTATTTATCCGCCCTCCCTCCCAAGAGGGGGGTCCAAAGATAGCAAATCCCAACCCACTGAAAAAGCCTCATTGTAAAGTCCCATTAGCAAGCCTATCAACAAAGCATGTTAGGTCTATGGTTAGATGCCCCATCTACGTGGCAGACGGACTGAATAAACAAGAAAGTAAGACAAGGCAACAATACTATACAGTAAATATCTAGTATAAGCCACAAGAGCCAGGGCATTTCAGGATACATGGTACAGCTCCATTCTTGATCATCCCTTTTGTCCGTGTATTATTGGTCTCTCAGTGGGGGTAATCTTAGAGTGTGTCACACATGCAAAATATCAGTGTATCCCACTCTTTGAAGACCTGCAATAGCCACACAAGTCAAGTAAGGAGATTTACTCCATAGCTGCGATTTTCATGGCTTCTGTTACATGTGAATGCATCTCTCTTACAAAGTGAGAATATTCTATACATTTTAGATACTGTACTATCTGAGGCAAAGGGATAACCTGAGACTCCACCTTTAACTCTGAATTTCCTGCTTTTGTGAGCTTACATCAAGCTTTTGATGTCATTTCTGTTATGTTATGCGAGGTTTATTAAGTCTCAAATTTATTTTTTCCCAGAACATGGGTTGCAAGACTGTCGCCCACAAAAAGTATGTTGACATGTATAAACGCAGTCAGTCATCACCTGAATGAGCTGCTGGCTGGGAGGATTTCTGTCCTGTCATTTTGATCACTGTCTCAAACATCAGATGCATGTTGCTCACTTACCTCTGACAGAGTTACTCAAGGCGGGGCATTGACCATGTGATTAAGATGCTTAGAGGAAAATGGCCTTATCAGTCTATCACAGGACAAAGGAATACATCATTTTAATCTTGTTGGATGGAATATTCTCTCTCTTTGGGTATGGCTACACTTGCAGCTGTACAGCGCTGTGAGTTAAACCTGCCTTCAGACAGCTGAGTAGGGAAAGCGCTGCAGTCTGTCCACACCGAGAGCTGACAGCGCACTGGCGTGGCCACATTTGCAGCTGCATTGGAAGCGGTGCATTATGGGCAGCTATCCCAGCATTCATGTGGCTGCAACGTGCTTTTCAAAAGGGTGGGGTGGAGTGTGACAGGGAGCGTGGGGGGAGAGAGAAAAAAACAGGAGTACTTGTGGCACCTTAGAGACTAACATTTATTTCAGCGTCAGAGGGGTAGCCGTGTTAGTCTGAATCTGTAAAAAGCAACAGAGGGTCCTGTGGCACCTTTGAGACTAACAGAAGTATTGGGAGCATAAGCTTTCGTGGGTAAGAACCTCACTTCTTCAGACTTGCATCTGAAGAAGTGAGGTTCTTACCCACGAAAGCTTATGCTCCCAATACTTCTGTTAGTCTCAAAGGTGCCACAGGACCCTCTGTTGCCATTTATTTCAGCATAAGCTTTCGTGGACTATATCCCACTTCTTCGGATGGTTTTTGGGGTGCTGAGAGTGTGTCAGCACCCTGCCTTGCAAGTTCTGACCCCCCTGCCCTCCCTGCTTCTCATTCACTCACTCAAAGCAAACTGCAAAATGTTTGCTTTTTCTCTATGGTACAGAGCTTTGAAACGGCACTTCCACGGGGATCACAACAATGAGAAGAGTGGCCACTTGATAAGGGGATAATTACAGGGCAGCAAGTTAACTCCTCGTTCACACTGACACCCGGGAGTTGTAGCCACTATGCTGCATCTCTTATTCCTCTCGGGGAGGTGGAGTACCTGCAGTGCTGTAGCCAGTGTGGACGGGGAGTGAGGTACAGCGCTCTGAGCAGCTTTATTGTGCTGTAACTCGCAAGTTAGCCAAGGCCTTTCACTGGCAGCTCCAGTCCTCAACAGAACAGGATTTAGAAAGGAGAGATCTATAGTTGCTTGACAGTACACAGTAAGTATTATGATGTGATTGTGCTGAATCATAATTTTAAGAAGGTGACATTTAACAGGTGTTTAATAGCCACCCTGCACAGAAAGGCAGGACTTTTAACAAATGTCTGTATTTTTTCCTGTCCTAGTCAATATCTAGTGACTCTGGCAATAACTTCTTAAAAACTCAGGACAAATAGCAGGTGTGCTAAGTTTGTTTGATGACTGTCTTTGGGTTACAAGCTGGTCCGTCATACTCAATCTAGCAAACTGGTCTCTTCAGTCAGATGGACTCACTCATCAATAGGAAGGGTGATTTGTAAAATGACTGCACAATTTCACTGTCTCTCAAATGACTGCTTTATCGAGCTCCTGGTTTTAAAGCAAGTGGTTTGGACTCTGAACATCTATACTGAGGAGAGTGGCTACCCATCAATAAGAAAAAACCCAAAGCACTGGTGGGAAATCACATAGCATATATTTGATGGTGTCATTCATTGCAAATATTTACTAAATACAGTAACTCCTCATTTAAAGTCGTCCCAGTTAACGTCGTTTCGTTGTTACGTTGCTGATCAATTAGGGAACGTGGTCGTTTAAAGTTGTGCAATGCTTCCTTCTAACGTCATTTGGCAGCCGCCTGCTTTGTCCACTGCTTGCAGGAAGAGCAGCCTGTTGCAGCTAGCTGGTGGGGGCTTGGAACCAGGATGGACTGGCAGCCCCCCTATCAATCAGCTCCCCGCTCCCCTAAATTCCCTGTGCTTCAGCCACCCAGCAGGTATCAATTGCAGGGCAGTTCAGCCGTCCCTCTCCCCACTGCCATGTGCTGCTCCTGCCCTCTGCCTTGGAGCTGCTCCCAGAGACTCCTGCTTGGTGTGCGGCAGGGGGCGGAAATGAGGGAGGCTAATGTCAAGGTGTCCCCCTCTTACCTGCTCCTGCACCCCACTTACCCCTTCTCCATATAGAGCAGGGAGGGGACACGGACAGAGAGAGAGAGCGCGCAAGCACGCCTGGTGCAGCAGCTGCTGTCTCAACTTCCTGATCCACTTAAAAAGACAATGCATTTAAGAGTGGGTCAGCTTTCTTAAAGGGGCAGTGTGCATCTCTCTCTCCCACATACAAGTTGCGTGTCTGTCTCTGTCTGCTATGCTGTTTCCCTTCCCTCGTGTTCGTGCTGCCTTGTGTGAGAGGCTACATTAACAACGTGTTAACCCTTGAGGACTCAGCCGAGTGCTAGTTCATCATTTAGCAGGAAGGCATTCCCTGGGAAATATCCCTCCCTCTTCCACCCTCTAACTTCACCACCTCAACCAAGCTTCACAATCATCATAGCTGTGAGCAGTATTAAATTGTTTGTTTAAAACATATAGTGTGTGTATATATCTATATAATACGTAGTTTTTTGTCTGGTGAAAAAAATTTCCCTGGAACCTAACCCCCCCCCCCCATTTACATTAATTCTTATGGGGAAATTGGATTCGCTTAACATCGTTTTGCTTAAAGTTGCATTTTCAGGTGCCCTATCCCCTGAGGCAGAGAGCCCTTCATGGTAGTTTGACAATTTTATTGTAATATTTATCTAACATGGTGAGCCTCACATTAAAATAGGAGATGCCTAGGAGAGTACTCAGTACCAGATAGCATCATTCTGACAATGTTGCAAAGAGCAAGATTAAAAAACAAATAGATTTTAGACATAACATAATACCAGATCAGATATACCAACTCCATTAGTCCAATATTCACACTTAATCAAAAATGATGCAGCCATCTGTCCAAAAGTGTGCAACTTTAATTGATCATCTCAGTTTTTCTGCTTAGTAAGCAAACAGGGCTAGGACAATCTTTTCCTGTACAGCATGAGGAATTAAGGGACTCATAATGAGAGACTTTTCTTAGAGAAATAGTTTGGCAACTTGTCAAGTGTTGCATCTACTGTACACTCAGAGCTAATTGTATTAAATTAGTATTACTTAGCCATTCCTATTCCCCTCTCTCCTATACTCAGTTACTTATCAGCATTACCTAGGTCCAATTAAAAACTAGCAGGCTGGTTATTAGAATGAAATTAAACCAAAAAACAGAACTCTGTAAGAACACAAAAGCTGCCATACTGGTTCACACCATGGTTCATCTTGCCCAACATCCCGTCTCCAACAGCGGCCCATACCAGCACTTCAGGGGGAGTGTACAGAACAGGGCAATTCCGGTGTGATATACCCATCTTCCTCTCCTGGCATCTGGCAGTCAGAGGTTTAGGGTCACCACAGGGCATAGGGTTACACCGACCTGACCATTTTGGCAAATAGCCATTCAGGACCTAGCCTCCATGAACTTACCCAGTTCTTTTTTTAAACCCAGTTATACTTTTGGCCATCACAACATCCCCGGCAAAGAGTTCCACAGGTTACTTGTATGTTGTGAGAAAAAGTCATTTTGTTTGTTTGCATTAAACATTCTACTTACTAATTTCATTGCGAGACCCTGTTTTTTTCAGGATTTTACAGACGGCTATCATTTCCCCCCTTAGTTATCACTTTTCTAAGCTAAACTCCAAAAATCATTTAAAAAACACAATAAATAACGATTTACATATTTGGGGTGGGATTCCCAAAACTCATCGACCTCAATGAGAGCAGTGCCAGGCCAACGCTAAGTGCTTCTGAAGATTCCACCTTCTATTTTTTCCCCCTAAATAATTCAGTCATATTTGCCGACACAGTAAAAAAGAAAAAAAAAATTTGCACATGGCTAGCGTCAGGCCAACATAAATCTGTATAGTCCAGCTTTAAATTCCTGAAAACAGATTTGCAGTTGAGTTGCAGGCAAACTAAATTATAGCAGCTGTAGGTCCATTGAAGTCAGTTTGACTCTGCATGGGCATTAAGAATCTATATTGAGGGATCTTTTTGCAGGATAGGAGCCTGGGGTCTGTTGAGGGGGAGGTGGGATAATGTGTTTGCTTGTCTCATCTTGGCACTCTCATGCTGCTCACTACCCTATTCTCATTGCCACTAAACAGTGGAATTTGAACACCAAATATCGTATCTGGTGTATCTATCTATTGGCAAGGAGGTATTCTGCCACTGTAGAATAATAGTCATGCAGTGGTATTGTTCTGTGAGGGAGGCAAAGTCTCAACATGGATCACATTTTCACAGGTGAGGCACTGAACACTGCTATTTATAGTGAAGGAATATTAGACCTTGAATTGTAGTAATACTGCCGTGGAGGATGTAAACCCAGAATATACCTTCATGCACCAAAGGCACCTGTACTGGCCATGACTTACGCATATTCTTCTCTTTAAATCGTGGCTTAAAGCTAGGCACATGCAAAAATGTTTACAGAATCAGGGCCTTAATCTGTATTTTTATTTATGTATCATATAAAATATCACTGCTCACGTGTTTTCAATCTGAAAAACTGATTTCCATTAGCTCCATGTTTGAACAAGGCACCCCACAGAAATATTCCAATTGTTTGTACCTGATAAGTTTATCTCAGCCAGCAAGCTAAACGTATGCTTGCTGCTCACTCCGTGCCAGCATAGGATGTCTTGCCATGTCAATCCACAGGGCCTTTATAGCGGGGAAACAGTGTGTCAGTGACCATTTGCTTCAGCAAGGAGTTTGCAATGATGGGAAATGCAGCCAATTTAATTTAATAGAACGGATTCACATCATGACATGCAGTTGTCCATTAACAGAACAAACCCCCTCCCCCTTTTCCCATTTGGCAGTTGCAGCAAATCTTCCATGAAAATACATTTCCTATAATGTTCTGGTCATGGTTGGCAAGAGCTGCAGCCCATTTCCATAAAGCCACCATGTGGAAAATTGCCTTGGCTGTTAAAATGGAGTAATGTGAAGGAATTTTAAAAAAAAATGTTGAAAGCATCAATCCTTAAAAAAAAAAATAAAAAAAAAATATCCAGTTTTCAGAATATTAACAGGTCACCTGCCAGCATTAAGGCAGAATCTTCGAAACAGAAGACAGGAAATCAAATGGCTTTAAAGGAAAAAAAACAACCTTCACTCAAGCAGCACTTATATGATGTTTACAGAGGAAATGTACTGAGAAAAAAAGACTGGAGAAACCTTATGATTGCAACCCTGTACTCACCAGATTCCAAACTTCTCGCTGGAGCTACTGATGGACAAAGGGTTGGTTCAACCCCCTCAAAGGTTAGATCCCAATTCTGCAGACCAGTGCATCGGCTTTAATGGGGCTACTCATATGCTTAAAAATAAGTAAATGCCTAACTGTTGGCAGGGTTGAAGCCTGATTCTCCGCTCTATCAGTTTTACCTGGTATAACTAACTCGCATGGATTTCAGTGAAGTTACACTGATTTCATGCCTGTGTCTCAGTGGAAGTTCAGTTCCATAGTGCTTATTTGAACTTACTGAAATTTTCCCATGCACCCGTGCACGCACACACTGGACTATTTCCTCCATCTCCCATCACAGGATGAGATTTCACTGGAATAGGAAGGCACTCCCTAGTTTTGGCACACTCCAGCAGGATGGCCTGCTGCTCTGTTCAGAATCTCACACGTTCCAGGGCTTCTTTGGGGGTCAGAGCACCTCTAAAATGCATTCCTCCCTACTCCTGGGGAAGCAATGGAACTTATGAGATTTGAAGACGACAGCCAAAAGGATTACACTGCTCTACAGCCAAAATGCTTCTGAAATAAATGTAGTCAAACTGTACTAATTCTGGGTCACTGAGAACGAAAATGATGCTTAAAATTGTTGATTGGCTCTAGTTTTCAAGATATGCTATTGGGTCAGTATATACGACCCTTGACTTGGGAATGGCGGAGGATAAGTGAGTTATAAAGGGAAGGGATCTCAATTTAAACCAGAAATGACTAAAATACATCTTTGACTGGATCTATGAATAAATCTATGACTGGGTTTGGACAGTACTTGCTTTTTAGGCAAAACAATGAATGATGCAATCTGAAGCTGGTATTGCGTCATACATGATATGAATTGCATCATGTTATTCCTAGAAGTCATGGATGATGCAATCCTAATGAAACTTACATCACTCTGCTGAACAAATTGCCCTATATCAGCTCTAGAAATCATACAGTGTCGTGCTCTCTTATTTGTCAGTGTTTGGCTAAACAGAAATGTGTCCCTTTGCAAAATCAAAGTGAGCAGAGATGCCTCGTACTTGTGTGAACAGTGCAGATAACTTCTGCTATGTTTGTGGTGAAGTGACTTTGGCATCACAAAAGCGCAGTATAACCACTATGGTTAAGAAAGCCTATCACCTTTATTTTGGCTGCAAAATTGGAGATCAGGACAAGAGGTGGGCCCCACACATATGCTGCAACACTTGTGCAACAAATCTTCGCCACTGGTTGAACAGGAAAAGGAAATCTATGCCTTTTGCAGAGCCAAAGATTTGGAGAGAGCCAACAGATCATACCAGCAATTGTTACTTCTGCATGGTGCCTCCAGTTGGGAAAGGTCTGTCAAAGAAAAAGTGGACTGTGCATTATCCAAACATTCCATCAGCTATATGCCCAGTACCCCACGGAGAAGGACTGCCGGTTCCTGATGCACCAGAATCATTCTCACTTGAAGCAGACGAGGAAGAGGAAGAGGATGAAACTTCTGGTCCTGAACCATCAATGTCACAGGACCCACATTTTCTCCCATTCTCCTCCTCTGAACCACACCTCATAACACAAAGTGAACTGAATGACCTTGTCAGGGATTTGGAACTACCCAAGAGTAAGGCAGAGCTGTTGGGCTCCAGACTACAGCAGTGGAATCTCCTGGCAGGTGATGTTAGGGTTTCCATGTTCCGTGACCGTCAAAAGGATCTTGTCCCATTCTTCTTCATGGAAGGTGATCTTGTAGCCTGCAACAACATCGATGGTGTGATGGCAGCCCTCAACATCGTTCACGATCCAGATGAGTGGAGACTGGTCATTGATTCATCGAAGACGAGTCTTAAAGCTGTTTTACCATCAATTCCAGTTGGTCATGCAGTCCATATGAAGGAAACCTATGACAACATGAAACAACTTTTGAGGTGCATAAACTATGACCAACATCAGTGGCAGCTTTGTGGCGATTTGAAGGTTGTTGCTCTCTTGCTTGGTCTGCAGACTGGATACACAAAGTACTGCTGTTTTCTCTGCGAATGGGATAGTCATGCAAGAGATTCCCACTACATCAAGAAAGATTGGCCACTCCGACAGTCATTGGAGCCTGGGAGGAAAAGTGTTCAGCATCCACCACTTGTTGAATCAAGAAAGATTTTGTTACCACCCTTACACATCAAGCTAGGTCTGATGAAGAACTTTGTCAAGGCCATTGACAAAACACAAGTAGCTTTCAAGTACCTCCGTGGAAAATTTCCAAGGTTAAGTGAAGCTAAGATAAAGGAAGGTGTCTTTGTTGGTCCTCAGATTCGGAACTTCTTTGAGATGATGCACTTGACCATGCACTGCGTGGTAAGGAAAAGACAGCATGGAAAGCCTTCCAGTTAGTGGCAATAAATTTTCTCAGAAACAACAAGGCAGACAACTACAGGTTGTTGGTGGAAAACCTCCTCAAGGCATACAAAAGCCTTGGTTGCAACATGTCACTAAAGATACATTTTTTGCACTCTCATCTAGATTTTTTTCCACCGAACTGCGGAGCAGTGAGCGACGAGCACGGCGAGCGATTTCACCAGGACATTGCAACAATGGAGAAACGCTATCAGGGCAGATGGAGCCCATCAATGCTTGCAGACTATTGCTGGACAGTGACAAGAGATGCTCCATTTAATGAATACAAGAGACAAGCCAAGAAGCGCCGAGTAGACACTGAATAGGACTAAAGTATGTACATAATAGTTTTTTGCCTTTTGTTTCATAATCAATTTGATTTATATAACCCTTTTGCTGATTTTTAAAGTGTTACATAAACAGGACAGGTGAAATATTATCATGTAAAGCAACCATAAACACATGAAAAGACCTAGGTTTACAATTTATGATTAAAACTCTACTATCTACACAATATACATAGACATAAAATGTAAAAACTTAAATATATCTTAGAAACAGTAGCCAATCAGTTGTTCTAATTGTCATATTTGAATTCAGCACATCAAACTACATAATAAATAGCACATTTTATCTCTGAAGCAGACGACTTCTCAAAAATTGTAGACCAGTGTTATCAGATCTGCTGAGATCCACAGCTGGATTTCATAAAAGCTTAAGGGTACGTCTA
Source organism: Chrysemys picta bellii (assembly GCF_011386835.1). Lineage (NCBI taxonomy): Eukaryota > Metazoa > Chordata > Testudines > Emydidae > Chrysemys > Chrysemys picta. The sequence continues at coordinate 36,152 of NW_027053030.1, forward strand.
CACTGCAATAAAACTCATGCAGCTGGCCCGTGTCAGCTAACTCAGGCTCACGGGGCAGGGCGGTGGGACTATAAAATTGCAGTGTAGAGGTCTGGTCTTGGGTTGGAGTTTGGGCTGAGAGACCCCGTGAAGTGGAAGGATCCCAGAGCTTGGGCTCCAGCCCAATACCGTACGTCTACTCCGCAATTAAACAGCCCCTTCACCCAATCCCCACAAGGCCAAGTCTGCTAGCAAGGGCCAGCCACAGGTGTCTAACTGCAGTGTAAATGTACATACAGACAGCACATTCTCCAAGGCCTTGTCTACAAAAGAAAGTTGCACAGGTTTAGCAGTTTTTTAACAGCATTAACTGGTGCACATCCGTGTGGACAATTTTAAGAGTGGAATATTTAGGTTTAATATAAACCTGTTGCTAATCAACAAACTAAAGCAAAACCCCCCCACTTATACAGAGGGAGGAGTGTCCACACAGGGGGTTGTGCCAGTTTAACTATGTCAAATTAAATTCACACATTAGGTTACACTGGTGCAACTTTCCCATGTAGACAAGCCCTAACAGCTAGAACTCCTCAAAGGTTTCCTTGTGTTAACGTTTTGCCCGCTTTTCTTTTATTGTAAGTTAACTTTTTCACCTACTCACCAGATTTATGAATAGAAAGGCAGAAAGAATGAAAAACCCAACTGCTTCCAACTCTTTCTGAATACAGGAATCAGACAGAATAAAGTTAGTTTAGTTAATCCAGTGATTCTCAAACTTTTGTACTGGTGACCCCTTTAACATAGCAAGTCTCCGAAGGCGACCCCCCCCCCATAAATATATAAAAAAGTGTTTTTAATTTAACACCATTATAAATGCTGGAGGCAAAGCGGGGTTTGGGGTGGAGGCTGACAATTCATGATCCCCCCTGTAATAACCTCACGATCCCCCGAGGGGCCCCAATCCCCAGTCTGAGAACCCCCGAGTTAATCAAAATGGATTCTAACATAATTCAACACATGCTAGCTGCTGGATTAAAATCTAGAGACTGGATCCAAATACCAAGCATTTCACTGCCATGGTTGGTAGGATCTAAATTTGGACAACTCTCCTTCTGTTTGTTCACAAATGACCTAATTCAAAGCCCAGAAGTCAGTAGGTTTTGGATCAAGCCCAGATTCCAGACAATACCTTTATTTAATTTAAAAAATGCTAATCACATCACCCTTGATGCTTCAATACTTTTTTAAAAAGAAAGGGCCAAAACATACACACTGCAGCCCAGCACCCACAGCTCACCCACAATTACATGCATGTAATGGACAACCTTGGGGAAGCTGGGGGCATGGTAATCAACCCACTTGGTAATGAAAGATTTGAATTTTTAAAAATTAATCATTAATAATACATTGCCCTTTTATAGCATTTACCCTCCAAAGACCTTAAAAGTCTCTCATCAACAACTCTGGAAATTGGGAACAACAGTATTATTGTCCATATTTTACAGACTAGGGAATTGAGGCAGACAGACATTAAGGCCAACATTTAGGATGTTCCCTTTCCGGATGCTCAAAAGGAGACATGCCTTGGATCTGAAAGCGCTGAGCAGACACTGCTCCCAGTGATCTCTAAGAACTCTGAGTATTTAACATCCCTGCAAACAAGGCCCTAGGTGTCCCAAGCAGAGCACTCAAAAATGGACATGCCCAAAATGAGGACACTTGAAAATACACGGCTCTGTTAGTGGCCCAAGATCTCACACAGACAGATGTGACAGAGCAGAGAATAGAACCTAGGAATCATCAACTCCCAGCTGCCTACTGTAATAATTCCAGATCACATTTCCCTCTCTAACAATAAAAAAAAAAGTGATTGTAAAAAAGCATTGAGAGTGTTCTTCCTACATTTAAAAACATTTTTGTGGTTCAGTCCTCTCCCACCAGTTATCTCTTGGACGTGGCTGCTGAGCTCAAATCTGTGTCTAAAGAAAAAGTATCCGGGAAGTCAACAATCAGGTTTCTGATTTTTTCTTTGATTCTACTTGCCCACGTAAGAAACAAAAAGGTACCTACACTGTATCTACTATGAACATAAAAGCTACTCGTCTCTGTCTCTCTCCATACTCCATTGACATCTCCTATGGAACAAGAACTCTGCTCCATTAACACTTTAGACAGTCTGTTTTCAATTCCTGAGAGGTAGCAAGGGGAGGGCATGCATGGAGGAGAAGGAAGCAGCTGAGCCGGAGTGTCCTGCGCACAGTTAGAAGAATCTCTTTGTGTGTGGTTTTATAAGATGGTGATTTCCTTCTTGGGTAATCTTTTTGATTTTTATCCCTCCTGTGTGAAAGTTTAGCACATTCAGGGTCACTGAGCAGCTAAAATATCATTAAAGAAAAATCTAACCTTTTCTATTTATCTGTGTTTCCTGTAGCCGCTCTGTTACCTGTCTCCCTGATTTATGGCTCCCGCACTGCCACCATGATTAAAGAAATAATGGTTTGTTTTCATTTAGACTTAGGTTGATTATTTTCTGCCTTTCCTCCAACTTTATTCTAAACTCAGATGAACAGGCTGCTTAAGGGTCCACTAATCATTTCATCAAAGTGTTGTGTGCTGTAAACAGGAAGCTGCCTTACAGTGAGAGGTCGCCTGTTCTTCTACTCGTAGATTTCACAACAGGAGTGCACTGCATTCACACAGTACTGCAAACAAAAGTGGAGAGAGCGAGAGATTTTAATTGGCGGACAAGAGCCACAGCACAGATAATGGTTTCACCTTAGCCACTCTCAGTTTCCTTGCTACCTGAACTTATAAATCACATGTCTCTAGGGACACAAGTTAATTAAAATCAGGAAATTTCATTGTCTTTAATCCTGTTCAATGTGTCCCCAATCGCTGAAAGCAGGAGTGAGTTCTCCTTGACTAAGAGACAAATAGCCACCAAGTTTTAAAGAGGCTGTAGAACTCCAAAGAGCAAAATCATGTTGGCTAAGAACTCCCATTCTGGAGCTCAACTCAGGAGAAGCGAAGTAGCCCACTGGCCAATGATTCACTAGCACACCAACAGTGATGGAGGAGGAAAGAATGAAGACTAACAGAAATGGGGGTCCCACTATACAGTATTTGCAAAAGTGTGCACCCCACCTGCTCCCCTCACAGGGAAGAGGGAGGATGTCCATCCCCCAGTCCCCAGAAGTGATCGATATGGATGTATGGAAGTTAGATCCAGGATCTATGCATCTCCCCACAACTATACTGAATATTGTGATTAGTTGTGCTGCAAGGCATGGGAAGCTGGAAGTTAGTTTTCATGAGCTCCGCGCTTCAATTCTCCATTGTCAATATTTCTCCCCCTCACCTTTTTTTGGCCCTGTGCAGTGCCCTGACCTTTCCTCTAGATAGATTAGCTCACTTCTTAGTCAGCATCTGTTCCCTTTGGGGGTAGAACAGCCCAGCAGGCTGTGGGTATTTTTGGCTGGAAAGGGCACTTAGCTGGGAAACATGTAATTTTCACCACACTGTAAACAAAGCCTCAGCGCCCAACAAATCTACAGATTCTACCATGCTATATGATGCATAGTTCTAAAAATCTTTTTTTTTTTAAAGCAATATTCACAGCCCACACACAGTGCCAGATCCTCAGCTGGTGTAAGTCAGCACAGCTCCATCCATTGGAGCTATGCCAATGTACACCTGCCAAGGATTTGGCCCTAAGATTTTTTTGTATGCATGGACCATAAGTGAAAGCCAGTTTTCACCAAGCAAACCTGCTTTTCTTCTCTCCAAAAAAATCAAGCATTCCATAAGAGAAGCTGGGAAACAAAGCATCACCTTGTTAATGAAACCGTTCTTTGGAAAACGCTGGGAAAATATGGAGAAGCTTGTTTCATGCTGCTTTAACAGAGAGACACGCAGCAATGGAGCAAAAGAGCAGATGGGATAGTGCAGATTACAGTGCATCAGAACCTTTTCAAAGTTTTCATTACACTTGGAAAATACGTACTGTGCAGAAGTAAATAATGTTTAAGCAAAAGGGGTGTTTCCTTTCTTGTTTATATTTTTTAATCATTCGCAGTCATGCGGTTATAGAAGATAAACCACACTTCCTGAGAGGTTGCAAGCACACAGTAAACTCGCTATATACTTGTGGTTATTTTGTTGTAATAATCGCCTCCTCCAATTTAGTGACTGTGGGTCTGATGCTGTCCCTTTGCAATTCCCTAACCAGCTGCTTTGTGTGTGCAGAGCAGATATATTAGCTACCTTGAGTGGCAATGAATGTTACTTTCCCTAACTTTGTGCCAATCTCCAATATGTGTCACGAAGACCATTCAACCAGTGGTTTTGACTTCATAGTTGCAGCTGAACTTAAGGCATATGTCATAACTATAAAGGAAAGGGTAACAGCCCTCCTGTGTACAATACTATAAAATCCCTCCTGGCCAGAGACTCCAAAATCCTTTTACCTGTAAAGGGTTAAGAAGCTCAGGTAACCTGGCTGACACCTGACCCAAAGGACCAATAAGGGGACAAGATACTTTCAAATCTTGGTGGGGGGAAGGCTTTTGTTTGTGCTCTTTGTTTTAGTGGTTGTTCGCTCTTGGGACTAAGAGGGACCAGACATCGATCCAGGCTCTCCAAATCTTTCTGAACAAGTCTCTCATATTTCAAACTTGTAAGTAAACAGCCAGGCAAGGCGTGTTAGTTTTTAATCTTTGTTTTCTCAACTTGTAAATGTACCTTTTACTAGGGAGTTTACCTCTGTTTGCTGTAACTTTGAACCTAAGGCTAGAGTGGAGTCCTCTGGGCTCTTTAAGTTTGATTACCCTGTAAAGTTATTTCCCATCCTGATTTTACAGAGAGATGATTTTTACCTTTTTCTTTAATTAAAAGCCTTCTTTTTAAAAACCTGATTGATTTTTCCTTGTTTTTAGATCCAAGCGGGTTGGATCTTGATCCACCAGGAGTTGGTGGGAGAAAGGAGGGGGGATGGTTAATTTCTCCTTGTTTTAAGATCCAAGGGGTTTGGATCTGTATTCGCCAGGGAATTGGTGTAGAGTCTCTCAAGGCTACCCAGGGAAGGGAATTAGCACTTTGGGAGTGGTGGCAGCGGACCAGATCTAAGCTGGTAGTTAAGCTTAGAAGTTTCATGCAGGCCCCCACATTTATACCCTAAAGTTCAGAGTGGGGAAGCAGCCTTGACAGCACAGAACTAGAGTTGTGACTAATGCTGGAAAACGTTTGAGAGAGACCAAAACAAATACATAATGATGATTATATTGCACGCTACATTCTATATGCAAACTACAACATCATGAGAACAATGATATTACAGTGAAACATCCAAAAGTTAGGAAATGCAAACATAGCTGTTGCACTTCCCCCTTATTATCATCCCAGCACAGGGGTTGTGTTGAGGAAAAGAGATGTGAACAGAGCACTACTGCACTCCAGTTATGCTCTGCTGGTGTACTAGCCTCCAGTCTAGGGGAGGAGACCTGCCCCCCAAATTAGGGAATCACAAGTGCTGCCTTTGCATTTTCCCTTCTCAGTTGCACCCAGCTGACACTAGACACTGTTGAGCGTCTAGCCCATAGAGTAGGCAACTTTTAACTCAAAATAGGAGCTTAGAGACCAAATTTTCAAAGCAACATAAAAAAATGCCTGTAAAATGGGCCCGTGCCCCTATTTTGGAATATATAATTTGACACCACCATAGCCAGGCCTGTCCTCATGTCCTCTAAGCGGATGTGCACAGATTTTGTGGGCATAGTTTAGAAAGCAGCTTCACAAGTCTAGCCTGTGGAATCTACAATAACTGTAAAGAATTTCGTACAGAATTTTGAATCAAGTAACTACGTATTTGGTAATACACATATTGCTTTTATAATTCTTTAATTAGAACAAACATGAATTACCATGGATTTATTTTTGGAGTGTAACTGTATATCCATACTTATGTATATTTTATAGTCAGCTGCAGCAGTGAAGCAAAATTGCTCTAATGTGCTTCCTTTTTTCCCACCTAACTACAATAGATGTAGTGTTTTGACAGTGTTTACATGAACTTTATCCATTGCTTTAAAATGTTGTGATTAAAAGTTCTTGGAACTTCTTTTCAGTATGCAGACTTCCCTGGTAACAGTTGCTAAGAAGAAATAAAAGAGAGTCAGACACACAGGTTGCTGCCGTGCGGGATGAAGGTCTGAGAACATTTGGTATGTGAGATATGAGACACCCACATTTAGTGATTCAGTTCTTTCTCCCGCTCCCCTGGCTTTACTTTTCAATTCCACACATTTCCCTCCTCCCACTCCTTGTAACCCTATTGGCAGAACTCCCTTACTGCAACTCTAATCTTATTTTAAAAAGGGACACATTCAGAAATATTAACATTCAATACACGACTCCCATAAATAACCAGAAGCGATTTCTCAGCATCTTTCCTCAAATCAGGGATTGAATACTCCATTTACCAGGAGCAAGTAGAAAGCTTTCCTCAGTGAGCATAAGAACTCAAGCAACAAGTTTCTGCAGAACTGAAACTTTAATTTACAAACAAAGTTTCAGTTTCTAGCCCTTATCATTCCCACAGTAACTGTCTAAATGTGAACCCAATGCAGATCAATGCAGTGTTGCCTTTCTGAGTCTGCTGATCCTCCAATGACCTTGCTGCTGCTCACAGATTTCATTCTGCATCTTTTCAGGAAAGTAACAAGCCTCTGGTCAGTTTTAATCGCTACTGTTCAGAACCATGTAACTAGGGGCTTCTCTAGATGAGGAAATTGACTAGCATAATTACTGTAGACCAGGGGTTGACAACCTTTCAGAAGTGGTGTGCCAAGTCTTCATTTGTTCACTCTAATTTAAGGTTTCGCGTGCCAGTAATACATTTTTCAGAAGGTCTCTTTCTATAAGTCTCTAATATATAACTAAACTATTATTGTATGTAAAGTAAATAAGGTTTTTAAAAATGTTTAAGAAGCTTCATTTAAAATTAAATTAAAATGCAGAGCCCCCCAGACCAGTGGCCAGGACCCGGGCAGTGAGAGTGCCACTGAAAATCAGTGGTTGCCTACCCCTGCTGTAGACCAAGGCTTTGTCTATACTATGCAGCTTTTGGCAACACGGCTGTGCCGCTATAGCCGTGCTGCAAAAAAACGCGCAGTGTAGCAGCTGTTTGTCGGCAGGAGAAAGGTCTCCTGCTGAAAAAAACTTCCACCCCCAACGGCAGCAGCTGTGTCAGCCACCAGTGCTTTTTGTCAGTCAAACTTTTGTCGTTCGGGGGGGGGGGTGTGTGTTAACACACCTGAATGACAAAAGTGTTGCCGACAAAGTTCCAGTGTAGACAAAGCCTAAGCTAGCCTTGGTAAGTCAAATAATGTCAACTGACCACTCAAATGACACTTATTATTTGACCATTGTCAAATATTCCAGCAAGAATGCCATGATGTAAGCAGCAGCCTACCATTTTGATTGCATCATGGTGCCATTCTTTCATTTTTTAGAACGTAAGAAAAAAATGCAAAAAGACACACGTTAATTGACTTATTTTTTTTAATTAGGCATAAGTATCTTAGGCCTTGGCTACACTTACCAGCTAGTTTGACGGCTGGAAATCGAAGTTCTGGGTTCGACTTATCGCGTCTAGTCTGGACGCGATAAGTCGAACCCGGAAGTGCTTGCCGTCGACTGCGGTACTCCAGCTCGGCGAGAGGAGTACCGCGGAGTCGACGGGGGAGCCTGCCTGCCCAGTGTGGACCAAGGTAAGTTCGAACTAAGATACTTCGACTTCAGCTACGTTATTCACGTAGCTGAAGTTGCGTACCTTAGTTCGAATTAGGGGGGTAGTGTAGACCAAGCCTCAGACTAGAGCTACTAGACATCATAAAGACTTACTTATTAGAAAAGTAAAAAGAGTAAAAGAGTAACTGCTTTGAACTATTGGACCATTTTTGACAATATTTAACCAGTCAATTGACTAATTATTTTTGGACTGGTGAAATGCCCAATCCTAGACAAAGGTATTCCATGATAGCTATTCTAGAATAGTTCCCCTTATTGAAGGGGAATAAGTCACCAAGAAGAGAGACTTTATTACAGAATAATTACTCCATTCACAAAGCAGACTAGTTGTTCCAGAATAAAATCACTGTTATTCCAGAATACAGTGTCCATGTGGATGGAGTTATTCCAGAATAGCTAAATTATACTGCTATGCCAGTCAATCTCTCCTCACCCGTAATCATGTAGACAATGCCTAAGAACTACGGATTCATGCTGCTGCTTTGGGGAAACTATGAGTAGGAGCACAGGTAAGCACTGCAGTTGGGCATGAAGGAGATGAACCAAATAAAACAGAGGCTTGGGAAAGAGTCCCACCTCCATCACAGAAGCCAGGACGTGCAGAAATAGAAGGTAGGGCTAGAGAGATTTCCTCTTCCAGAGACTGAGGGATCAATGTGAGCAGATTTCTACTAACACAAAAACCTATAGGAAGGATATAGTGCTTAAGTACGGATCAAGCATGAGCTGCCTGTCAGAGCTGGGAGCATGGTGCTAGGTTTCCAGCACTGCTCCTTCACCTTAACGTTTTGTATTAACCATTGACTAATACATTCAGCCTAGCAGGGATCCAGTAAAGCATTCAACACTTGCCACAGAGAGTTTTGTTTGGGGTAGGAAGGTTATTTGTCAGCTAGCCCTGCTGCTCTTGATTCTTCTGCCTCTGGGAGTCAGTTTCTCTCCTATTTTGAATGGGAAATGAATAAGTGAAAGAGGCGAAGAAATCAGAAATAGCAACAACCTCACACTGCAAGTTCTCATAGGGAAAAAAAGAAAATGAAAGCAAAGAAGGAAAAAGATCACCAAGGTATGCAGCTTTTTCGATGACTAAGCAGCAAGGTGCCATAAACTCCCAATGACTTCAATGGAACAAGACAGGCCTATTATCAACAATAGTTCTGGTTAAAAACAAACCAACCAACCAACCCAAGATTACCATCGTTTTTTTAATGGGCTTTGGATCAGGACCCTAGTTTCCAATATCTCATGATAAGAGTGTATGTTTTTCCACCCATTACATAGTTTGCATATCTCCACTCATCTGGATACTGAAAGAAAATTCTAACCTTTTGAATATGAGCCAAGGGTGATATGCTAATTTTGTTCCAACACCAATGAATGGATTTAATTTAAAACAAGACATGGCTGCAGGCACCAAATGCTGCTGCTGCTTCTGTTAGCTTGGACTAGGTCCTCCCACCCCCTTCCATTTCAGGACTGTCATCTTTCTGCCAGCAAGGAGTAAAATGATTGTAAAATAATGCTGGGCAGGAGGGGAAGGAAGGAGCAGCTGCTGTTCCATTTAAATACAAGACCTACAGCAGGAGTCATAAAAAGAAAAATAGGTATATCATCTGTGTTTTTATATAACACCTGCAATATACACTCAGAAGTAAAAACAAATTTAGTGCACTTTTACTATGTACTTGCACTGATCACTGATTATCAAATTACTTTGTTGGACACGGTGACCAAAAATGCTAAATAAACGAGTGGCAGCTGTTTGACTGTTTCGAGCTGGGCAGTCAAGCTCCTTACTGCCTTTTAAACTAGGTGCACAGAAAGGGACTGAAACAGGACTGAATGCCATGAAATTTAAATAGGGCAAAGAAGGTTATCATGATTAAATGTCTGAGAAAGATGAACTCCACTTACATTGGGCCTGATTTTCCTCACTTATAGAGACGTTACTCCATTCGCTTCAATAGACCCATGCCTCATTTGCACTGCTGTACGCTAGATGAGAATCATAAATGTGCCAGTGCTGACTGAGGACAATTATTTTTAAATATAAAGTACTGGTGATTGTTTGCAAACAGACATTACAAGTCTACAGAAAGGCAGAGGTAACATTAACCATTTGTACCAGTTCTGGAGCTTCCTAGCATGTCAGCTTTGCCTTGAATTTCTTTGGATCCCGAGTATAAATTCTCTACTTCTTGTCTGTTAGGGACTTGCCCTGCGCTTGTAAAGTGCGCAGTACAATGGGAACCTGATCTCAGCTTAGGGCTCTACAAGCTACCATAATAGAGGAACAAGGAACATAGTGGTCATCAGGTCCTCTTTTCTCTGGCTTTCTAGTCATTGCACTTAGCACTCTTGGCTGTCGTAAACAGATTCAATGACATTTTGCCCCAAAGTTTGTAGACTTTATGTAACACTTCTCCATTCACCTCCCATTCCTCTGGGAGGGCCTTTGGACTTAGGCTGTCTGCTTGAGGATTGAGCATGCCAGCCAGGGGAGTCCTGAGGGATAGCAAGTAGTCTTCTGGCCAGTCCATCATCATCATGGCTTCTCATGCCAGCTTCTGGCTCCTGGCATCATCCTGCTTGTGTGTTTCAGACACCACTGTGTTGTCTGAATGGTCCAACACTGCTGGAGGACCATGACCTGGAGGCTGTGAGGGCCAATGATACCTTCCACCACTTGCACACTTGGATGTGCAAGTTCACCAGGGAATCAGCCCAGGAGATCAAACGAGTTCCCAACCACCACAGACTTGCAGAGGAGGGAGTGCTGGATTGTAAGAGGTACGCATGATCTCAGACCTCAGACCTGTACGCCTCCTTTGTGTCTTCTCTGGCCAAAGGCAGTACTTTCCCTCAGTTTTCTAGAACTCTCTAGCTCATTCATGGAGATGCAGGAGGCACTCTCCCTTTCAGAGAGTAATGAGGGAATGCTAAAGCCATAGCAAAACAGGGGGCTTTCAGGCCCCTACCCCAACAGTGCCTTGCTTCAGGTTTTGTCCCAGATGGGTGCTTTCCATGTTGGCCAGTCTATCTACCTAGGCCCAAGCCAGATGTGGTGAAGCCAACCGGTGAACTAGAGCATAGGTCACCTCCCATCTAGACTCCTTAAACATGAATTTGAGAACGTCCACCAAGGGCACTATAGCTTGGAAGAAAGCAGGGATACTTTATCTCCTTACTTGCCTTCAGTGCAGGTGTCTTAGGGTTTGCTTTGAGGGACCCCTCTCCCTCTCAGGTCCCATGGGGTTAGCTAAGCAGGAGGTGACAGTCACAGAATGGATCAGGCCTGCTCTTTTGTGACATATGCTCCACTCTAACCCCACTGCCTTTGCCGTCACCACAGGTGTGCTTCAGCAGAGCTTCTGTCGCAGCATGAGGTAACAACCAACCAGAGCAAGAGAAATGACTGCAGGTAGGAGGGCAATGTTGACTGACAAAATCCTAGAAACCAGGCAAGGAGAGGAGCATCCTTTAAGAAGGGAACAGGGAGCAGAGGCCCAGATTCCAGACCGATGAGCTCTCTGCAGAAAGGAGAATGTGGTGCATTCATGCACAAGTGGAGTGACACCTGTGTGGGGAATACACATCGGACTTTTGCTTATCCCATCGGGAAGTTCTGGCATAGTAGGCTTCATACCTAGGGCTTGTATGCAGTGTGGAAATTGGCTGCTTGTTGAAATTAGGCACCAAATTTGGGTTTACTAAAATCTAACACCAATAGAAATAAAAAAAAGTCTTTATACCGTGGTAGCAGTCAGCATTGAGCTCCCAATCTACCAGACCCCTGCCAATCTCAGCTGAGGTTTCTTTGAAGCACTTTATCCCATCAAGCTTTTGAAAGAGCAGATGATACAGGGAGTCACTAAACAGAAGAATGTGTCCACTAATCCTGCGTGGACAGCTGCTCTATGTAGACAACTGCCTATTTGAATTGTTCGTAGGCAGCAGCACACAGACCACATTTAAACCCATCTCAGTCATTACACACACACACACACACACACACACACACCTTTTAACAATACTTCTGTATCCGCTTAGTTTCTGTCAATATGTGATACCCTCTCACATTATGCCATAAGCAAATCTCTATGAAAAAGGTGGCATGCTACACCCTGAAATAGACTTAGATGGTGTCTATAAACTGCTGTTCATTTCAATTCCACCCACTCGCCCACATCCAACACACTCCGTATTTTCCCAAAACGTCAGTTTGTGCAGGAGAGCAACTATGTTCACATTTGACAATCCAATAGATCTGCTGTCTGTGTTTGACTGAATCTTCAGAAACCTTTCAGAGCATTCTACCAGCATAATTAAATGCTGCCACTACAGATACTTTGGACAACACATTTATAACAATACATTTCATGCCTCATTTGCCACCAACGTTTAGAAATTCAAGTCAGCATTCTCTAGTAATTAATACACTTTTTTTAAAATGGGATACAGCCCTTATTTGCATAATACTATTGCTTAAATGAAGTATCTAGCTATTTGAATCACATAAACATGACTCCAGCTTACGTGTTTTGAAGCAAAAAATTCCACAAACTCTTTCCCTCCTCCCCAATTTCCATTTAAAAAAGAAAACAAAAAATCTCATTTATGAATGTCAAGTATCAAAGGGGTAGCCATGTTAGTATGGATCTGTAAAAGCAGCAAAGAGTCCTGTATATAGCCTGACATGCATCCGAAGAAGTGGGTATTCACCCACGAAAGCTCATGCTCCTATACGTCTGTTAGTCTATAAGGTGCCACAGGACTCTTTGCTGCGTTTATGAATGTGTCGTCACTACCTGCTTGTCATGCACCTGCCTCATTCGCTATTCAAAACCTACACTGACTCAAAGCATTCAAGAGTACCTTTTCTGCTTCTTGCTAGCAATTACATAGTTATCTGTCTATCACCAGGGCCTTTTGGACTAGATTCTGCAAGATGTTGAGCCACCCCTCTCCATTACCAAGTGATAGGAGCTCAGTGCCTTGCAAGGTCTTTCCCAGCTGCCTCTCAGAACAGAAAGATTTTAGCTCTGCTGCAACCAAGAGGGTTTTGCTCAAAACGATGCTCACACTTAATTCAGATTTTTATTTACTTTTGGCATGTGAACAGCATCCATCAGAATTTCACAAATACCAAACTTCTGGCACCTCTTTGTTTAAATAAATAGCGTGAAAGTTGGACACAGACCAGCAAAATCCAGGAAATAACACGTCTGAGGTTGCATCACAAAAATGTAATTGAAAAACACTGCAACCTTACTGGAAACATGCAACACTAATCCACAGCAAGTCCAAGGACAATGGAGACTCTCAACCAAGGCACTGAGCTACGTGCCATTTGGCTGGTGCCCTCTCAGTGGTTCTTTATTACTAGGATGCAACCTGATGCATGACATAAACCTGACATACTCACACAAGGTCAGACAAAGATTGCACAGGAACATCCATCCTTTACCAGTGGAGCCAGCTGTTCCATATTGTGGGTTGCCATGAACAACCCAACCCTCTTTTCCACTGCAGTGATAGGAGTGCTTCTGGCCACCCGGAATCAGATCAATGTTACAATAGCCATGGTCAGTTTGACATCTGATCTCTTGGACAGCTGGCTGAGAGAGAGACAATTAACTGTCTTGGCTTTGAGCAGCTCTACCACTGCAAGAGCTGGGAAGAGAGGACTAGAAAAGGAAGTCCTTTAGTTGGCCTCTCCTGAGAACATATGCTGCAACTGTTATTCATGCTTGGGTTTTATTAATAAAACACTGAAACTAAACCAGACTTTCCTCCTATGTGGCTAAGAATCCTATGATAGGTTCACTTAGCGTCCGTGGCTTTAAGCCAAGTAAACCAATTCTCTCGCTCGCAGGTTGTGAGTCAGGCTGGTTTTACAAGATTGCATCTGTATTAGCAATTCTTATTAATATTGGTGTGAAGAACTGGGGAGGGGAATAGGGAAACTAGTCCAAAAAAGTTCTCTGCTCTACGAGAAAGGAAACCAAGTTGATGAATATTGGTTTAGGCTCCATACAAAGTTTTCACCTGCTCTTCCTCTGTTGCTCTGACAATACATTTCATGCCACACTGTAGAGTTCTGGTTTTAACTTGAAAGACTCCCAGAGCTTCTGAAACCTTCCCCACTAGGAATAGGAAGATGGTAGCAAGATGACCCAGAAATACAAGAATCTCACAGGTTTTGAGGGCTGCTCTAGCTCCCTGGACTGGTTTACAAAAACAACGGTCTTTGTAAACTCTCTTCATAGATACTACTAGCCCTACTAGGCTGCTCCTGGGAGGGGAAGGGAAGGCCAGGTAACACACAGCTGTCCCCTGCTACCTGTGTCCTGAATTTTCACTTTGAAAGTCAGGTCACATTACTGCCACTCTGTGTCTGATTGACACACCGATTATAAGTGACAAGAAGCTGAGCAGCAGCATTTTACATCTCTTCTGTTCTAGAGCCAGAGGGGTTTGATTAGTGGAAGCCAGAATTGCAGACCATTATTTTCCCACACTGCTATCTAAAATAGGAACTGTCACAATGGAGATTATGCATCCTGTACATGTCCTCCCGCCACCTCCACTGCTTTATCTATAAAGAGCAAGAGAGTATGTTGGACACAGATACAGGGGCTGGCTGATCAAATCAGAACTCAGTCAAGGGATCTGTATTATATCATAAAGCAGTGTGCCATCAGGTGGCTCATTCTCCGTAACTATTCAACCTTCAGGCACTCTGTTGAGAGTGAGAAAAAAAAATAGGGATGCTAGTAAGTGCCATATTGGATGGTTACACTTGTGGAACGGACATCCGTCCTCTGAGAATGGGACTGATATTACCCACCAGATGGTTAAAAGCTTTCAGTCACTACTAACTTGGTCTGCATAGATCCAATGACCTGGGGGGTGAAATGCTCCATATCCACTGAGGCACCAGTCCTGGCTTTGTGTAGCACTCATCTTCAGTTACCCTAGCTTCTCCACCCCCTACCTATATGTAGCACTCATCTTCAACTACCACTTGTTTGTATTCCCCTTCCCCCCATTGAGTCTCACCAGCCCCATGCTGAGAAGAATTAGGGAACAAACTTTTCAAAACTTGCCCATAACTTCCCCACACACACACACACCCCTCCAGGCTCAGAGATGTGATTTAAAAGCATAGCTTCGAAGCAAGTGAGCTTTTATGGCATTCAAGGGGAGCCAAAACAACTTTGTTTTGACTTGCATCATCCTCCAGGGTGTAAAATACTGTACTTCCTTGCACTGTAGTTTTGGCTTTTGCTGTTAGTCACGCATTTAAGAGGGTTATGAATGGGAAGCGGTGGGGGAAGGCCAATAACCAGTGTTAACTGGAGTAACCAGCTCCTGTTCTGAACTGACTTCTTTTAAACACTTGCTGAAATGCAGAGCATCTCCTTGAGCAGCAAGTCTGTATCCTTACCTGCAGAAATCCACCAGGATTCAAATTTGGAGACACTGCTGAAACCCAGCAGCTGGGTTTGTTTGAAAGTAGGGTTGTTTGCTCTCCAATCCACCGGCGATTAATTCTCTCTCCCACCCATATGACCTGCCCAGTGGCATCACAGAGACCATATCATTTAGAGAAGTTTCCCTTTCCTCTAGGAACTGAAGAGGAGTTTGTTTATACAAATGCTTCTCTGCAGAATCTATGCAGCAGATCCTGATGCTCATGAGGATTTAACAGAAGATACCTTTGGAATCCTTAGTTGTTTTGAACCATATAACTATTTTATGTGAGGGTACCTGTGGCTTTAAAGGGATCACGTAAAGTCAATTTCAGAATAAACCAGGTGCTATTACTAACAATGGCATGGAAATCTGTTCGGAGTTAATGCACCAAACAGTGTCAAACCATTTAAATATTAGCACAAAACACCTTGCTTACAGGATCCCCATGAAAATGAGGCAATGCTTATGAAGCTAGCCCAGTGAGCAACATTTTAAATATAGCAAAAAGGTCACATGTCCTCAGATACTTGAATAGCTCAGTACCTGAGTAGCTCCGCTGACTTCCACAGAAAAAAAGAGGCGCTCTCTGGTCCTGCCAGCAGTAGGCAATAGTCCACCAAATCCCAAAATCGACATGCACAGCCCAGTACAGTAGGCCCTTTTCCCCCTGCTTTCATCAGCACTCACTTGCAGGTTTAGGACTGCCTAGACACTCAGCCAGAAAAGAGACCTCCCATGACAACCCCTAATAGTCTACAGAACTAGGAAATATCCTAGGAGGGAAGGGTGAGGGGATCCAAGCTGCCTGAAATGTTTGGAGGAGCAAGTCTCTCACTTACAACTCCGTAATGTTTAAGGATTCCATCCTTCAAAATCTATAAAGGTTTCCATTGAAGTGTTACACTGACAACAGATGCTCTTTCTTCACAGCCAACTACTGTCCAAACACAGCATTCTGCAGTAGAAGGGAGGAACTATTCATCATTCAGAAAGGTGCTAGAGTTTTATAAATTACAGCTGTATTCTTTTCTATTGTGATTTATGATGTCATTACTGCCCAACTACACCTCAAGTGTCAACCCCTCCTGTACCAGCAGCAAGAGGACAATAAGGAAAATGACTTGGATCAGGAAACACTCACACTGGAAAGCCGAGGGGGGGAGGCATTTCCAAATAGAAATGGTGTCACAGTGGACAGCAGCTTGCAGCAAGGGATTTAATTCTGCATTTGTTTGAGGATACTTGGAAAACTGATTTGGGAAAACTATTTATAGTATCAGAGTGATTCTTCTCCCAGTCCCCTCACTACAGGGCCCATTCAAGGCTCACCCACGTGACAGAGCCAGAGGCAATAAAGGACACCTTGTGGCTCCCTAAGGTACAGTCCTGCCCTCCCATTACCACCCAATTGGTTTGGGAATGAAGCATAATCTAGCAGATGGGGCACTGGACTTGGAGCCAAGCAGTCCTGATTTCAAATCACACATTGCCCCCTCTGTGACCTCAGGCAAATTGTTGAACCTCTGCCTTGGTTTCCTTATCTATAAAAAGAATACTTACTATCCTACATGAGGATTATTATATGAAAAATATATGGCAGATGTATACACACGTGACATACAGTGCACACTCATGCCCACTAAGTATCTGCTTTGAAATCTGTGGCTCACACGCTGTCAAGCTAATAGGGTCAGAAAAGTTTTGTCCCTACTGTGCAGGCAACACATCTGCAGGAGCTCTAAGACAATACATCTTACAGATGATGCAATCGAAGGGAATTCTACTCCTAGCATTTAAGGTCAGACTGCAAGAAGCCCTCAGGTGGGATACACACAAGAGGCTTTGCACAGCTGATGTACAGGCCTGTATCATCTGCAGTGCCTGCACTCTTGGGACGCACGGCCTCTTCCCTTGGTGCACTGAAAAGGGGGGGGAAATGGGCAGAGCTACAGCCCTGCTTCCTCTCCACACCTGCTAGCTACACAAAAGAAGGGCTGTTCCATTCGAAGTCCATCCTGCCTGGTACACAGGAGGCTGGGGCTCCTCCTTAGGGGACCAGACAGCAAATGTAAAAAATCGGGACAGGGGGCGGGAGGTAATAGGAGGCTATATAAGAAAAAGACCCAAAAATCGGGACTGTCCCTATAAAATCAGGACATTTGGTCACCCTACTCCTCCTGCTCCCTCTCTTTGGGGTGTGCTGTGTCCCCGAGGCCTGAAGCAGTCCCTACACTCCACAGAACGGCAGTTCAGACAGTTTATAAAATTTGCACTAAACAGCTAAAGAAAACAAGCACCCACTCACATATTACCTGGCATTGTTTTAGGAAGACAAGAGCTGGCTGCGCAAATAGCATGAACAACCCAGCCTCACCACACTCAGCACCCTAGCAACCTGGATGAGCAAGTCAGGACAGACTGCTGGTTAACAGGATTTTGTCTTCACCTCTCTCATGTAGTCAATGAGGGCAGCAATCGAACTTCTGCAACCCCAAAAATCCATAGATATTCTAGGCACTTCATGGTTGGGCTCTATAGAAGGTCATGGGATAGAAACAGGGAGAGGTGCACTGAACCACATACTCTTGGTCAGAGAGAAAGGTGGAACATTTATGCTGAGCTGAGAGACCTGCCAGCATAGACAGGGTTGCTTTACACACCAGACCTCAAAGGCTCATGCAGGACAACTGCTCTTCCTCCCCAAAGGCTCTTATCCTGCCAGCAGCTGCCATTTAACATCCAGCCAGGGCCAGCTTTAAGCCGAGTCGGCCGATTCCCCGGAATGGGGCCCCGTCCCTAAGAGGGCCCCGCAACATCCGGGGCTGCCGGCGGAGCGGGGAAAAGGAAAAAAAAAAAAAAAGCGCCGCGTCCTGCTTCTCCCCCCTCCCTCCAGCGCTTGCGCCGCCGTACAGCTGATCAGCGCAAGCCTGGGAGGGAGGGGTGAAGAGGAGGAGGAATGTGGCGTGCTTGGGGAAGAGGCGGGGCCAGGGGCGCAAGACAATTCGTGTCCCGGCGTAGGGCCCCGCACCTGCTAAAGCCGGCACTGCATCCAGCTATTTAGCACAGGTTTGATAGTCCCTCTGACTCCAGGTCAGTGGCACAGGTAGGAACTGGGCTTCCAGGGACAAAGTCCAGAGGGTCAGCATTCTATGAGGGAGCTGGCCAGAAGGGAGCTGTAGAAACTGACCCTTCCACAATACTCAAAGCCAGTCCATGCTGAAAATTTACATCGGCATAACTACACTGACCTCATCCTTGGTGCAGACAGCACTAGGCAGACAAAAGACTTCTTCAGTCGACTTAGCTACCTCTTCTCAGGGATATGTATTAACTACAGCAAGGGCAGTGTTTACACTGAAGCATTACAGCTGTACACCTGTGCCACTGTAGCATTTTAAGTGTAGACATAAGCCATGTCTTCACTAGCAACTTTAAAGCGCTGCCGGTAAAAAAAAAAAAAAAAAAAAAACCAACACACACACCACCTCCACGAGGGGAAGAGTTACCAGTGCTGGGATCATGGCTCCCAGCGCTGGTACACGGTCTACACTGGCACTTTACAGTGCTGAAACTTGCAGTGCTCAGGGCGTATTTTTTCATACCCCTGAGCGAGAAAGTTACAGCGCTGTAAAGTGCCAATGTAGACAAGGCCTGACACTCCTCAACGTTTGTTCCAAGGTACAGACATTTGTGGTTTACATATTGGGCTCATTCTGCGTAAGCTCGGATTTAGAAGTATGTTGTTAGCGAACACATTTTAGAAGTCAAATGCAGATAAGACACCCTGCCTCTGACACGTTAAGCTGGTCCAGTTAAAGTTTACACATTAAACTGTAGACTGCGTCTGACGAAGTGGGTATTCACCCACGAAAGCTTATGCTCCAATACGTCTGTTAGTCTATAAGGTGCCAAAGGACTCCGTCGCTTTTTACAGATCCAGACTAACATGGCTACTCCTCTGATACTTGACATTAAACTGCCTAGTCCATACTAAAGACTTTTCAAACATGTTAGTTCCATACAGGAGTGGGCAAACTACGGCCTGTGGGCCACATCCGGCCAACCAGCCAATTTAATCTGGCCCTTGAGCTCCCACTGGGGAGTGGAGTCTGGGGCTTGCCCCGCTCCCACGGTCCAGCTGGGGAGCAGAATCAGCGGCTGCTCCGCGCAGCTCCTGGAAGCAGCAGCAGCATGTCCCCCCTCCGGCTCCTACGTTTCGGGGCAGCCAGGGGGCTCCGCAAGCTGCCCCCGCCCCAAGTGCCGCTCTCACAGGTCCCGTGGCCGGGAGCTGCGACCAATGGGAGCTGCGACCAATGGGAGCTGCCTGTGGATGGGGCAGCGTGGAGAGCCACCAGGCCATGCCTCTGCATAGGACCAGGATGGGGGACATGCCTCTGCTTCCGGGAGCTGCTTGAGGTAAGCACCGCCCGGAGCCTGCACCCCAACCTCCTGCCCTAGCCCTGATCCCCCTCCCGCACCCTGAACTCCTCATTTCTGGCCCCACCGCAGAGCCCTCTCCCCCCCCCCCCCGCCTCCATGCCCCAACCCTGATCCCCCTCCTGCCCTCCAAACCCCTCGGTCCCAACCTGGAGCACTCTCCTACACCCCAAATCCCTCAACCCCAGAGGCCCCCCCCATACCCCAACCCTCTGCCCAGCCTGGAGACCCCTCCTGCACCCTGAACTCCTAATTTCTGGCCCCACCCCCAGAGAGAGTCATCACCCCCACCCCAATTTCGTGAGCATTCATGGCCTGTCATACAATTTCCATACCCAGATGTGGCCCTTGGGCCAAAAAGTTTGTCCACCCCTGCTATAATACCAACCTTTAAATAGTAAATAGGCAAGGCCTCAAAGGCAAGTCCTGAGCTACAGAACTCCCAAGGAAAGGAAACTGTGAAAAGCTCAAGTCTTGCTATGTTCAGGACAAGAAACTCAGGCCAGGTCTACATTAGGGAGAAAGGTGTTGTCTAACGTGTTAAAATACACGTGAGCAGGTGTCAAAAGCCTAGTGTATGGTTTTAACACTAGTTAGCGGGTCAAGGGAGCTAACGTTTATCTCAACTGGTTAATGTGTTAAAGCCATAACTTGCATTATGAACAGGATTATAACATGTATTAGCTAACACATTCAAAATCCTCTTTTTTCCCTAATAAGACCACAGAAACTTACACTTACGCAAGCACCTTGGCAAAATGCTAACTATAGTGTTTATAAGCCAATCCAAGATGTACGTATGTGCTCATGTATGCATTGTCCTCCAAACGATGGACAGATCAAATCGCTCCTTTCCTAGCCCCATTTTCAAAAGCTCTGCTTATAACAAACAGCAGTTAAGCTCTGCCCCGGCTTCATATTAAAATTCCTCCTGTCTTTCCCTTTATGATGAAGGCCACACCACATGTTATGACACAGGATCACAAGCTAGGTTTAGCCCACTATTAGAAATCCATTGCAGATTTTGTTTTTAAAAACCCAACAGTTATTAGCTTGACGGTCTCCAGTCAAGAGCCACCTACCACACATAAAACTCCATCACCACAGCTAGCACAAAGTGGATTACAACACATTATTTTATTTTTTTTTAAATCACAAGTTTTACAATGTTTGGTGGTCTTCTTAAAACCCTAGCTCCTGGGTTGGGTGATTACATGAGAAAAATCAGCTTTCATTTAAAAGGAAATAAAAAAAAAAGATTCTAGCCCTCATGGCAGTGAAGCAAATATTGAAAACATGCACCCCAAAAGCTCAAAACACAGATGCCAACTAAAACCAACCCCAGATCTATTTTTTTTAAATGTCATAGGTTCTGACTCATGATTTTTGATCCCTTTGGGTTGATAATACTGGGATAAGGTGACCCCTTCCAAGACCAGCCCAACAGTGAGTGAGGGTGGGGAAAGTTGGCACTGCTGTCTTCCCACCACACCCCTTGTTTAGTTACCTATAGCACGTCAGACCCCCAGGCTGCTTGTCTGGCAGCTTTTAAAAACAATTCACATGAAAGCTGAACAGACAAAAGAGGTGGGGAGAGAAGTAATCACCTGGCTCTCCTCTCATAAATTGCTTCTTGGTGTTTGATTCCTTGCTTAACCCAAATTAACAAGGCACCTGACTTCTTGAGAGGGAATAAAGGATTCACAGTCTCACACGGCTCATTGCAGAATCTTGTGGCACAGTATTTCCCCCAAGAACTCTCTCAAATACGCATTTGCTGTACAAGCCCTAGAGGGGGGCTGAACGGTTCAGGTGCTTAGTACCTCTAATGAGTTGTAGAAATTTTCACCTCTAGGTGACTAGTTTGAATCCGGCCCAGATCCATTGCAATGAGGGGACAGGCAGCTCAGCAAATATGAGAGGGAGCCTACTCTAGTGGACTAAGCACTGGGCAGAGAGTAGGATTCCTGTATTCTAATCCCAGCTCTGACACTGACTCTTTCTGAAGGCTGAGTCAAGTTACTTATTTTACCTATATTAAGCTTCTTTGCCAAACATTTCCACCATTACTATTAATCATTTTTATTACATAAGAGCCCTAGTTATAGAGCAGGATAAAAAGAGGATCCCTGCCCTAAGGAGCTTACAAGCCAAGTATAGGAGAAGAGAACCAGATGGATACAGATGGGAGAGGATAAGGAAACAATGAGACACTACTAGTCAGCATGATAGGCAGAGATCTCAGCACACCAGCGGCCTAACCGTCATCAGATTGTTTTTTAGGCATCACAGCCAAGACAAGTTTTAAGGAGGGAGATGAAGGACAACGAGGTAGCTTTGCAGATGTTTAAGGGAAGCGTCTCCTATACATAAGTAGAAGCCTGGGACAAAGTATGTTGGTGCTTGTTAAATTTTCAAATCAGTGGGTGATGGAAGTTGGCCTTGTTGGTGGACCAGAGGTGGAAGTTGATACCTCAATAATTTATGAGAGATAGGCGGGGTTACATTTGGTCATGAAGGACCGTAAAATTAAAGACTAGTTGCTTATTGTTTAATGCAACGGAGAATGGGGAACCAGTGGAAGGATGCAAAGAGCGGGTGATGTGGTCAAAACAATAAGCTAAGAAAAACTATCTTTGCAACAGTATTCTGCATAGACATGAGGAAAGCAAGATTGCATTTGTCAAGGCCAGAGAAGCAGATGTTGCAGTATCTGAGACACAAGATGACGAAAGCCTGGACAAGAGTTTTAGCTCTGTGGATGGAAAGGAAAGACAAGGCCTCAGGCAGCTCATAGAGATGTTATGCAGAAAGAACTGGCAAGATTTAGACACAGCCTGGATGTGAGGCCCTAGAAAGAAGTCAGCATTGAAGGTAATGTCCAGGTTATGGACCCGAGTGACAGGCAGGATGCTGGTGTTGTCCACAGTGATGGAGAAGGAGGTGGGGGAGAGGTTTGAGGGGGAAACATTAGGAGCTCTGTTTTGGCCATGTTGAGCTAAAGCTGATAGCTGGACAACCATGAGGAGATGTCAGAGTTACAGGCCGAGATTTTAGTTTGGACTGATAGAGACAGATCTGGAGAAGAGAGATAGATCTGTGATTTGCCAGCATAGCAATGGTTGTTGAATTTGTGTTTACAGAGATGATTACCCAGAGACAAAGTGCAGAGGGGAGAAGAAAAGGGAACCACAGACAGAACCCTGAGGGGAACCCTGCCCCACCAGAAAGATGGAGTGTGTGTGTGTGTGTGGGGGGGGGTGAACATGCTGGAGGAGCAGTTGGAGAGGTAGGAAGAGAACCAGAAGAGGGCGGAGTCACAAAAGCCAAGGATGGACAAGGAAAGAAGAAGGAAAGCATGGTACCCAGTTTCAAATGCAGCTGACAGCTTGAGGACGCGGAGGATATAGGACTGGTTCAGAGGAATGGCCAGGAACGAATCTTTAGATGTTTTGGTGAGAACGGTCTCCATGGAGTGCCAGGGTTGAATCCGGATCAGAAAGGGTATTACCATCCCTACCACTTGTTCAGCAACACTGGTTCAGCAAGACCCCTGTTATAGCCAAGGTGCTGCTGGCATTGTAATCATCCCATCAGATACACCGACTCTGAGCTGGTTAGACAACACGGCTGTTTAAACTCCAGCAGTTTCTCACCCCACCTCTGTTGCAAATACCACTTGTACTAGTGCTCCACCATTGCTACCACAGGTGGGGTTGAACTGGTGGTAGCAAGAGTGAGGATTTTGCGGCAAAAAAGCTTAGTGCAGACACTGCCTTAGGCCATATCTACACTAGGGGGAAAAAAAGTGTATTTTTAAACCTATACTAGTAGCTGGTCGTAACTGGCTGAAATCAGTACAAACGCCAGTAAAATTGGGGCAAACCTTCAATGTAGACAAGCCTGAGGCAGCTCATTTTGGGGATACTGCAAAGAATTCACTGACACCACCCTAAATATCCTAAAGTCAACCACGTGCACAGTGATGTGCGCTCAGTGTAGTGGAGA
The DNA here is from genome assembly GCF_011386835.1 of Chrysemys picta bellii. Lineage (NCBI taxonomy): Eukaryota > Metazoa > Chordata > Testudines > Emydidae > Chrysemys > Chrysemys picta. The sequence goes on from NW_027053030.1 coordinate 59,861, forward strand.
CATTACTGTTTGGATGGAGTGGGAAAGGAGAGGTTTCAAAGATCTACACGAAGGCCATCTACTCTGAAAGGGCTTCTCTGCATTTGTGTATGAGCTTTGGTATGGGGCCTGGAGTGTGGAGTATTTTCCTTTACACAGATTTTCATTTAAGTAGACTGTACTGTACTTGATTAAGCCAAAGTAAACAGGATAAATCTATTCATTTTTGCCTCTTGGGCAGCAACATGAGTTACATCTGTCTCTTTGGTTTGGAGAGACCTAGTTAAGGGAGATGAAAAAAAAAGTAGCACAAGAGTAATCCTGTCTTTTCCAATTTAAAGCATGTTAACAGGAGGGATGGTTTACCGATTATGATTACAGTTTATGATTCTTGTGCTTCTAATTCTTCCAGCATCTCCACATGTAAAGCGAAGGATCTCAGGGAACTGGTGAGTCAGCAAGCTACTGCTGTTGGTCTGCCCTAGGGAGCATTGATTTTTTTTCGAATACTTGCAGTACAGGGTTGTTGTTACCCTAACTGAAATCTTTACTGAAGGTGAGAGGGTCACACAGCAAGAGCTTCTAGTTTAAACATAAAAAAAGAGTCAATTAAACTTTTATAGTATTTAATATAATATATGGAGATATCTTGTCTCAGAACTGGAAGGGACCTTGAAAGGTCATTGAGTCCAGTCCCCTGCCGTCACTAGCAGGACCAATTTTTTGCACCAGATCCCTAAATGGCCCCCTCAAGGATTGAACTCACAACCCTGGGTTTAGCAGGCCAATGCTCAAACCACTGAGCTATCCCTCCCCCCACCTCCCAAGAGGCATGAGGGGAAAAACACAAAAATGACTCTCTTTTGAGAGAGCGAGCCTGCACAGAGAACAGACACAGTGGAACACAGACTTAAAAAAAGAATCTTGCAGGTTTTACAAGGAAACTTGCAACAAATCTTTTTGAGGATTTTACTGGAGTCACCTGTCTTACACCTGTTTACACCTAATGATGTTAGCGCTATAGGCCTTAAATTAACGAGAGTAACCAATGATATTAAGTGCCTAACTTGAGACAAAGTTGATTTCCAAAAAGGAGGGTGGGTCTTCAGCACTTTCTGAAAGTCAGACCCTCAAAAGGGGTCTCAAGTTAGGCATCCAAAGATCTCTAGTCACTTTTGAAAATGTAGACCATACTGTCTATTTTATTTGGCAGAAGAGTTTAGAAGTTTTAGTTAATACTTCAAAATCAGCATTACTAATTTTCCTGAAAAGACTATAAAAACAAAAACACAAAGAAGGCCCAAAAAGTTCTAGTAAAATCTAACCCAAAATACGACAGGGTTTTTTAATAAATCACTGTGCAGCAGAAATGCTAATACTGTACTCTGCGATGAAGTGTAATCAAAGACTTTCCAGTTAATAAGCCGGAAAAGAGCTATGCAACAAAACGTAGCATCAGACCACAAAAAAAAATTAATTGCAAATCACCAATTTCTTGTTTAAAATGGCAGGAAATTGCCAAATATTTCTTCTATAAAAAGGCAGACAAGTATTATGAAAGGTTTATCATTAACCAAAGGTAGAGGACAAAGCAGCAGGAAAAATATGTTCAGATGCATTTCAGAAATCATCTGTATAAAGACACATCAGCCGATTCTGGAGGCAACAGAATGGCTGCACAGGTAGGGAATATATATGAAAAATATTATCTTGAGATTTAGGGTAGAGGTGTCAGACCGTTCCCACTCAAGACTTATTTCAGGTTAATACCAGCAGCTGTCTGACCCTCCACAGGATAATGCTCACCAACCTTTGTGGGTGCCTTGTGTATAGTGAAAGCACTATACAATTGCTATGATCAATGACTTCACCTTAGGGCTAGAGGTGTGAGACAGAAGCCCTCTAACTTCTTTTTAGGGTAAGGGCTAGAAAGGCTGCCTGTCTCACACCTCTAATCAGAAGTTCCCAGCAGCAGGACAGCATACAGAGCACAACCTCATGCCCTACCCCTTATGTCCAGCATATAATGCAAATAATCACAACCAAACCCCATTAAGGGTGGATTTTTTAAAATTCATGTTTAGTGTGCACCACCATTTCTTAACATAGGCGGTTTATTTTCAGCAGAGACTAGATTGTTAGGAGACAAACGACAAGGACTAGGAGCTGCTGAGTGCTCCCTCCTTTGGCGATATCATAAACAGACCAAGTGCAGCATCAATTCACACCCAAAACCTGAAGTACTGCAGAATAGACTGATTAAGGCCCTGGTCTCTTGATGGCAATAATTCCCTAAGGATTATGCACAGGGATAGAGAGCACTCTGTATAGAATCCAATTTCTGTACTGAGGGGATAGCGGGAGGGGAGAAATGCACAAAAAGCAATAAAATGCAATTACAGGGTCTGTGTCACCTTAGAACTGCACTAATCAGAAATTCCACTGATCAATCAATAGTTCTAAGTTCATTAGGAATGATGGAAAACAAAACAAAAAAGCCCTTACAGACAGCCACCATCTCAGAGCCAACAGAATCTGCAATGGATTCCTTCATTTCTATATTTCCCCCACACACACACTTTTCTATTGAATCAAAAACATCAGTATCATTTCCTTCCATCCCAACCCCAAACAAAATTCCACTAAAGAATCCTGACTCAACAGCTATATCCACTGCGACTATTAACAGTGGAAAACATGACAAGTAGCCTTGCTCCATGAACAACAATTCTAAATTAACCAAGGAAAATCCCCCTCCCTCAATCCTAATATTTCTAAGGTATTTAAGTGCAACCAGGGCTCAATTTTATGGAAACACAAAGTTTGGGGCAAGAGAAATATGCCATTTGGCTTTTTGAAGTAACCACACACACCCTATGGAGTTCTATTTACTCCTAGAACATTCAACTACAATTTTTGCCATGAGTATGGTAATATTACTAGTACTTTGAAACAAGTGACCTCCCATGGGAAATGGAAGAAGAGACAAACAGCCCTGATTCTGCAAGCGATTGAAGCCAATGGCCTTATGATGCCATTCCACAAGCACCACAGTCCCCATTAAAGGTAATCCAATAGTAAGATGTATAGCAGGCAAACACACCAAACACAATGGATAGGACACAGTAAACCAGTGGTTTTCAAACTGCGGGTCACAACACAGTAGCAGGTCGCAGAACGTAAGGCACTGGGTCTTGGCGGCTCTGGTCAGCACTGCCAACTCGGCTGTAAAAAAGTCCCTTCGGCAGTGCTGCCCAGCTAAGGCAGGCTAGTTCGACACTGCGTTGTGCCCCAGAAGCAGCCAGCAGCAGCTCCTCCTGCTCCTAGGCGGGGGGGGCCACGGGGCTCCACGTGCTGTCCCCACCCCGAGCACCGGCTCCGCACTCCCATTGGCCTAGAACCCCTTCCTGAACCCCCCAACCCCTCATCCCGCACCCCCAGCCCAGAGTGATGAACCCCTCCCGCAACCAACCCCCTGCCCCGGCACTGAGCCCCCAAGCCGGAGCCCCTCCTGCACCCAAAACCCCTCATCACCGACAATCACCCCTACATCCCAATCCTTTGCCCCAGCCCTAAGCCCCTCCCACGCCCCAAACTCCTTATCCCCAGCCCCATTGGGTCGCAGGCATCAACAGTTTTCTTCAACTGGGTTGCCAGGAAAAAAGTTTGAAAACCACTGCACTAAACCAAACAGATACGCCTACCTGAACTTGAACCAGCTATTTCCTGTTTATTCATCAAACCACAGGTGTACAGTCAAACTGCTTCCAGGCCAAAACAGCTGTCATACCACAACCACACAACTATTGACTAACATCTATCACAAACCTCTGTGTAAGCTCAAAAGGTTGTCTCTCTCACCAACAGAAGTTGGTCCAATAAAAGACTACGTCGTCTCTCTAATATCACAAACCTAGTCACCGTTGTGAACAAATGTATTAGAAACAGATTAACAAGCAATCATCCATGACCATGTGCAGCAGCCACAAACAAGGTTCAGATAGGGCAAATGGTCAGCAGAATGGGACTATCACAGAAAGCGAAGTGATCAAAGTGATAAGTCAAACTCACAGAGAACACAAAACTACGTTTTTTAAGAGGTCGGGGTCTCCACTCAGCTTTGTTCGGCTACAAACATCCTTCCAGAGCGAATCACAGAAATCCTGCATTACTTTGTATGTGTGCCAGCAAAGGCTTTAAACTGTCTCCAGAGCACTTGTACAGAGCCTGCAAGTTCATTAAGAGTCCAATCCTGCAAATCAGTGGAAGTTTCACAGGAAAAGGTGTCCAGTCTCTCCTGAGTTTGGGGTGGGGGTGATTGGATTGCCCAAAGAGGGAGTCACAGGAACCTCTAGATTACAAGGGGAGACTTCTCCAGCAATGCTTCCTAAAGAGAAGAACGAAGGTAATTACGAATGCTTCCAGCTCCCATGCTAGCATACAACAAAAATCCTTCATTCTTCCCCTTCAGGGAGAGACTCCTCAGGATACACGGCAAACATGCCCTGCTTGGTTATGCCAAGTAAGTGTGTAGCTGCCTTACCAGGCCTTAGTCACTTTGGGCGCATGCACTTTGTTTATTAAAGGTTAACAAAGCCACTGCAGCATCCCTCTGAAGGGCTGGTGGCTCACCAAGCTTCTTAGTCATAGATCCCCCCAAGCGTGCATAGGAAGATCTGAAGCTAGTATTGATCAGGTCCTCACTAGCTTGCAATAGGTATGCGTGCATCATTTTGGGTGGTAGTATATATTGCAGGATTTGTCACTCCTCTTTTTCATGTTAAAAGGTTTGAGATTGCCCGGTGTCTTGTTTCTAATATTACATGCCTACAGGTTGTACCCCTTGCTGGCTCTGAAAGGGTGAGGGGCAGAATCGAAATAAACTAATAATGTAATGGGGGTGGGGGGAGAAATCATAGCTCTTACACAAGTTTTAATTAAAGGACTAAAGTGTTTCAAAATCAGGTTAAACACAAGTAGACACTAAAGCAGGGACAAACCTAAGGAATCATCTTTCCTACTTTGCCAGCAAAGGACAGACATTTCAATAGTAATTAAGCCTGATATATAACATTAGAAGGGCCCTAGGTGACTCAGGTGAACACCTTAATTCTAAGACAGCAGTTTTTTTGTTTTTTGTTTTTAATTAGCCAAAAAGCCTGACCTCAATGACTAACCTAATTCAGTGATTTACAATCCACCAAACTAAAAAAATGGTCTCAGCTGTAGAGAACTGACTAGATTTAAGATCCTTCTATCTTGGCTAGGGCGACCATATTTCCCAAAGGGAAAATGGGACATCCCCAGTCACTCACCCGAGCCCCATCACCACCACCCGCGAGGCTGTTGCCCGGTTGCTAGAAACCTGGGCCATCTCCCGCATGCTGGAACGCTGCCTCCCCCACCAATCCAATCTCCTCCTCCCCCCTGCACAGGGCTGGCATCTCCACTCACCCCCCTGCATATTCCTCCAGACCCCATTTTTTGACAAAAGTGGGCATTTGGCAAAGCTAGGCATTTGTCCCGTTTGCTCTTGCCAATTTGATTAGTTGGCAAGAGCAAATGGGACAAATGCCTAGCTTTGCCAAAAATTCAGGAGAGCTGGGACAGGGCTTAAAAAAGGGACTGTCCCTGGCAAGACAGGATATATGGTCACCTTACTCTTGGCTTTAGAAATCAGGGCAGCTGGATGCAATGTGTGGGGGGTTCCATATATGGCCAACTGGCTGTAACATACCTGGGGGGCAAAAGGAATTCAGTTTTCCACATCCCAAAGGCCTTTCTCTCCTCTCACTTCCAATAGTTTTACCCTGTTACCATTCAACTGCCTTCAGCAGAATTACTCCAGAGCCACACTGGTGTAGCTGACTTGTGAACAATGCCCATAGCTCTCTGCATACACACTTCCCATATGAAACTGTGAAAGTCCCCACTTTAGAAAAATCAAACTGGCAAAAACCCTCCATATTGCTGGGCTCTAATTGTTTCCTTTTAATAAAATAAAATAAAAACCTGCACAAAACAAACACTGTAAATAGCTTGCCAGAGAGACTCCAGAATCGAGGCAAACGGATTTGCTTAACTACGGGTGTTACTGAAAACCTAAAACAGACATCTGAGATTTTGCATTTTAATGTTCATATATGGTATTTTATTGTTTATAAAGAATTCAAGTCCAGACGAGGGTTGGGAGGGGTTTTTTGTTTTGTTTTGTTTTTGTATTTGTGATCAGAAAAAAATGTTCCTGTCAATTTCTTGAGCATCATGTTAAATGTAGATTAAAAGCTCAGCAGGTGAACTTCTGTGACAGACTCGCATATAAACACATACACAAAGCCAAGATTAAGTTAGCCTCTTGAGGAGGCTCATTAAAAAAGAAAATAAAAGACGCAAGCTACACAGCTTTTGAAACAGAAATTAAATGGGGGTGGAGAGCAACACAGTTCCAGTGTTCTGCCAAATATGCAGCCTATCCTAAAGCAACTAGCAGCTTGAGCCGAATGGATATTTAAAGCTGCTACATGCCTTATAAACTATAACCAGTTTACATGCTCTTGTTTTGATACAAAGAAGAATGAACCAGTAGGGCTAGCTATAAAGATTGTTTTCAGTGAGGAGAAGTGGGGAGAATAAGGGAATGGATCTCCCTTAGCTTAAATTTATTTATGTCCTTATTGTTCCCACAGAACACAATTAAAAGGGGGAGGCATCAGGCTCATAAGTGAAGTGCCCTATAAGAAGGTCTTGAGAACTTCTAGCTCTTCACAGTCCTTGGCCCAGAGGGTGATAGGCGCAGCAGGCAGAGGGAAACACTACAGTGCCATTAGGGCAGTGGTCCCCAAACTGTGGGACACGCCTTCCAAGGGGGCACAGAGGAACATCTGGCAGGGCACACAGTGGTGGCGGGGGGGCAGGCCAGCCCCCAATGGGGGTGGGGACGGAACACCACCTAGCTCTACTCTGCCCCAACACTGCTCCGCCCCCTGCTCTGCCCTCATTACCTGTCCGTCCCCAGGCCAGCTCCGCCTCTGCCCCATCCCCAGTTCTGCCCCCAGCTCCTCTGCTGAGCCAATTGTGCAGTAATGGGGGAGAGGGAGAGCCACAGACAGATTCCATAACTGGTAAGGGGGGGTGTGACAGGAAAAGTTTGGGCACCAATGCATTAAGAGCTGGTCCAAGAATCTTTCCATTCACTTCAAGGGCTTTAGGATCAGTGGTTTTCAACCTTTTTTTCCCCCCATTTGCAGACCCTAAAATAATTTCAAATGGAGGTGCAGACCCCTTTGGAAATCTTAGACATAGTCTGTAGACTCCCAGTGGTCCGCGGACCACAGGTTGAAAACCACTGATTTAGATCAAGCCCTGAGTGGAGAAAGCCAAAGTAAGACTGGCTTACTTTGCACAATCTATTAATAGTGACAATTAGGCTAAAGAACTGAGTTGATGCAAAATATAATGGTGTGAAGATTTTAAAAAGCAACTCAAGATTTTGGGCATCTCAATTTTAGATGCTTAACTTGAGACAAATGAAAGAAACTCAAATTTATAGAAAGCACTGAGCCCCTGCCTTCTGAAAATCAGGCCCCTTTAAGGGGTCTTAAATAGGGCACCCAAAATCACTAGCCAGTTTTGAAAATCTTGATCAATATGTATTAAGTACAAACTGTGAAAAACAGAGAACAAGGTTCTGTTCTCAAAAGACTTGCAGTCTATCACCTAACAGAATCATCCTGCAGAGATTGTAGATAATGTACGCTTTTGGTTCACAATGCTCGCTTTAGTTCCAAATGTTACAAGCACAGAAGACGACAATCTATTCCTTTTATTGCATGTGAACAAAACATAACATTTACTTCAAGAAATGCTTGCCCAAAAATAATTTACAAGTGTCTTTTATATACAAAGCATGGTAAACATCACTCAAAGACAACAAAACTGCATAAACTTTAAGTACACTGACCCACTAGAGCTAAAAATTATCTCTTGTTTACCGTATCAATGCAAAAAACCCAAACAAAACAAAAACAAAATCCCAGGAATTTGCAGTCTTTGGACATTCTAGCACTCCCCATCATTAAGGCCAACTCAGAGTAGCAGAACAATAAAAAGAGCCAAGTGCATTGTAAATTTATGTACCATGCCTAGGTTACGGAATGTAGAGCAATAGGGCACTATGCAGTGATAAAGCTGCATTCTTTTCAAGGTTAAAAGCTTTTAACTCATGATTTGTACATGTGGGCATTTCTGAATGACCTTCGCTTTCCAAGACCTACTGGAAGGCACAATGTTAGACAGATTTTTAATCAGATGAAAGAAGTTGTGTTTTGGGCAACAAACATCGCTTTCCCACTCTTCTAATGCTGATGCAATAGCTGGAAAGAGCAACATTGTCAAACTTCACTGTACAGGGCCAGATTAACTCTCCTGTGGGCCCGGGGCTCTTAGATTTTGTGGGGCCTTTGGGGGTTTGGAGTGGGCTCAGGGCTGGGATTGTGATGCAGGAGGGGGTGCAGCTCCAGCTAGGGGGGTGGGCTTTCGGGTAGACACAGAGATGGGACAGGGGGTTGGGGTGCAGGAGGGGGTGTGAGGTGCAGGCTCCAGCCGGGAGGCGCTTACCTCAGGCGGCTCCTGGTTGGTGGCGCAGCAGGGCTAAGGCAGGACCCATGCCAGCCCTGGCTCCAAGCTGCTCTGCTCTCAGCCAATGGGAGCTGCGGAGCTGGCGCTGGGAGCAGTTTCCCTGAATGCCCCTTGCGTAGGGGCCGCAGGGTCACATTGGCAAGCTGGCGCTCGTGGCTCCAGACACAGGGGGGCGGGGGCAGCGGTGCTGAGGCTCAGGAACATGTGTCCGGCCTGTGGCAGGGAGAATTGCCGCAGGCCGCATCCCACCCACGGGGCTGCCCTTAGACTGAGGCCCTGGGCTGCAGCCCCTAAAACACCTGCATTAATCCAGCCCTGTCACTGTATGTACCGAATATAAAGGAAGGAACTGAATGTTCTGAAAGGTGGATTTCATGTCTCCACTGCAGAAGAGCTGTAAAAGTAACTTCAGAATTCTGAAGTCTTACTGGGTTCAAGAAGACCCAGATGGTTCTGTCTGGAGCTTGTTCAAATGAGAATTTTGTAGTCAAATCCTATTTCAACACTAGCCTCTCTCAAATGCACAGGTCGCATAAAAAACAAGCACTGTTTTGACGGCCAAGATACATTATTCAGAGCGGGGAAATGAAGTGATATGATTGCTAGTGTACTGGAAATAATGCAAGAAGGTATCCTTTTTCATCTGAACAAATGAAATTCACTACATCACTGATTTTAAACAAACATCTCTCATTTATGAATCCTGATTTCATTACAAGCCAGAGCAATGTTATCTTTTTGTGAAGATGCCTTACGAACACAATGAACTGTACTTTGTTACAATAGAGAGAGCACTGTGCTAGGACAATATTACAAAGTCAACTGGCAGTTGTTTATTGTACAAAATCATCCCCAGTTCAAAATTAATGAAAGGCCAAGCACAGTGTGTGTAAACAAACCGAGATTACTATAATCAGATTACCTAAACCTCCACATCAGAGCCCCCACATTTCTGAAAATCAAGTCCTAATCCAACCTAATCTGTGGGGTAACAGAAACAAAGAGACCACAGCACTAATATTAGCAAAACTAATATTAGGATACACACAGTGGCGGATTTAGAGTTAGTGGGCCCTGTGCGCAGCTTCATTTTCAAGCCCCCCCCCTGCCCCGCCCCCCACCCCCTCAGGACCCAGCCAAGAAAAAGAACATTCTCTTTTATCTCCCCCACATTTTTCATTCTTTTTTTCCTTCATCCTCCTCCTATAAGTAATGGGAAGTAAATGAAAATAAAGTGAGGTACCTTGATTGGGGCAGGGGGTTGTGGTGCAGGAGGGGTTGCGGGGGTCAGGCTCTGGGAGAGAGTTTGGGTGCTGGATGTGGGCTCTGGGCTGAGGCAGGGGGTTGGGTGCTGGGTGTGGGCTCTGGGCTGGGGCAGGGGTGTGGGAGAGAGCGCTCGACCCCCACACCGAGAGGGAGTTTGGGGCTGGGTGTGGGCTCTGGGCTGGGGGTTGTGTGTGTGGGGGCCAGCACTTACCTCAGGCGGCGTGGCTCCCAAAGCGATCAGCACATCCCCCCCAGCAGCAGCTCCTAGGCGGGGGGGGGGGGAAGAGGGGGGCAAGAGGTCTCCGCACACCGCTGACTGCAGGCGCCGCCCCCACAGCTCCCATTGGCCACAGTTTCCAGCCAAGGGGAGCTGTGGAGTCGGGACTCATGGCAGGGGCAGCGTGCGGAGAAACACACACCCCCAGGCGGCGCGGAGGGAGGGAGGGAGGCAGAGCGGGCAGGGAGCCGCCTTAGCCCTACTTCTGGCACGTCTCTGCGCACCCCTTGGGGGGAGAGGGGCATCGGGTCTCCATGAACTGCCCGGGGAGGGGGTAGCACACAGAGCCGCCTCCCCCCCCCGCCAGAGGCACGCAGAGACATGCCAGCAGCCAGCCACTTCCAAGACCAGCGTGGGGCCACCAGCCACGGCATGCAGGCAGCCTTCCTGCCTGAGCCCTCCTGTGCTGCTGGCTAGGAATCGGGCAGGTTGTCAGATGAGATTTGTCCTGCATTTTGGGGGCCCCCCGTCAATGGGGGTCCCGTGCCACCACATGGTTTGTTTCATGATAATCTGCTCCTGGATGCACTGGGGGACTAGATTATTTTTTCAATATATTTTGAGTACAGATAGGTAGTTTAAAAAGTGTCAAATGCCTTAAATCCCAAAAAACAAATACTAGAGAGAAAACCACCTCATTTAAAAATTATTGAAAAGGTGCAATACTTAGTAGCTGGTTCTGAAATGCCTACAAATACACACAGAATCCATTCTCCAAAATGGAAAGAACTAATTATTAAGCCTTTAAGGTTAAAGGTAACCGAGCAACTATGTAACAGGACCCTTGCTATATGTTCACAATCTGGAGCTTCATTACAACAGCATTATGCTATTCTCTGGTAACTATATGAAAAAGCAAGGAGGGTAGGCTTAAATACTGAAGGTAGAGTAGGTTTAAGTACAACTGAGGATCCTGAGCACATGGGTGTCTGGATCTATCCATAAATCTGCCTTTATGGCAGGTTAAGAGTTTGCTAGCTGGGTGCCAAGGTTCACAGACTGGGTTTTTACCGGATTTGAACTTCGAGCAGTTTTCATTGCAGCACTTCACTAAACCACATCAGCAACAGGATAGGTGAAGGGTATTTTGTTTATAAAATGTTTACAAGTGCCTTAAAAATAGAAAATCACAAGGAAAGCCTGGTTTGCTGCTCCCGGGTCAGCCAGCATGACAGTGATTCAAGTATAGTATTAGGATGACTAACACTGAGTTCCGTTGAAAAGAGCAGTAATCATAACAGAGGCAATAAAGAATACTAATAACTAATACACTAATAACGGCATACTGTTCCTAGGACAAGACCAACTAAAATGGTTTAAAATACAGAAGAAAGAAGAACAGCGATGCTAAAACATAGACTTGCTCTAAGGCTGCCATTCACTAAAGGGATTATTACGTATGCTATT